>NC_045781.1:18949620-19047120 GCF_008692025.1 Phocoena sinus
AAAGTTCTCAGAGTCTCCCGTGGAAATATTTAGGGGGCACTGTGGGAAAAGGGAGGAGGAAAAAAAATGAAAACGTGGCTACAGAATAAGAAAGGTAAAATCCAGGCAAGAGAGGACACTTCTCCTGGATGTACAGGCACTGCCCAACATTTTCTAGTCCAGGCTTCCGATCATGGATGCTGCCCTCACTCAAGCTTCAAAACAGTATTTATTCTCACCGACTGATTCAAATCAAATACCCTCTGGTCCCTCTGGAAGCACACCAGTGCTTTTGGAAAGAACAACTTCTTGGACTTGAAGGACCCACACCAGGGAGCCAGGGCTTGCCTCCGGGGAGTCCCTGAGTGACGTTTCCAAGAGAAAACAGCATTGGCAAGGTCACTAGTTCAGAGGTCCTTTTAGCTTGAAACAGAAATTTGGTTCCTGCCAGAGCCAAAATGAATCCTGTGGAATTAGCTCATAGGCTGTCCTTGGGAATTACTCATCGTGCATCACTTTTCTTAGAGATAAGACATTTCCTCGTCCCCCAAGGTGCCAGGATCTCTAAGTTGACATAATTCTGCACAAATCACTCCGGTGGTGTAACTTAGAGTGTCCCAATCCCCTTTGGACCCTGGCCTTTGTAACTGGGCCATCACTCACTTAGTTTCACCTTATCTTTAAATAAATGTAACCAGAAGGGACTTGTTCGGCTCACCACCTCCTGAGTGATGTGAATTATTTATACAGTCTTCATACGCATTCGTTAAGCCGCACACAGCCAAGTGGAGAGGAGCTGTTTGTCTCTTGTTCAGCCAGAAGTGTAAGACTGCAAGGTCGGGGTACATAGTAAGAACATCCGTGAGGCTCTCCCTGTCTGGGTCGTGGAGAGGAAGAATCACCTGTTGTCTTTGTCAGGCTCTCAGTTGGCTGAGCTTCCGAGGGAGCTACTGAGGCTGCTCGTTCACGGTGGGGGTGGGGGTGGGAGCTGCAGGCCCAGCCTGCAACCTACCTGGCCTGTAGCAATGAGCCATGCAAAACAAGCTCAGAAATGCGGCGTCGCCAGCCAGCAGAAAAGCATATAAGTAAGAAAAGGAGGTGCATGGGGCTTCCCTGGTGGCGCAGTGGTTGAGTCCGCCTGCCGATGCAGGGGACACGGGTTCGTGCTGCGGTCCGCGAGGATCCCACATGCCATGGAGCGGCTGGGCCCGTGAGCCATGGCCACTGAGCCTGCGCTCCCGGAGCCTGTGCTCCGCAAAGGGAGAGGCCACAACAGTGAGAGGCCCGCGTACCGCAAAAATAAAACAAAAAAGAAAAGGAGGCGCAGAAGAAGGCTGATGCTCCAGGGAAGTTTCCTATAGAGCATATCAGTCTGGGGTGATCCCCAAGACAAAAGCATGTTCTGGTGAATTGGACATTCTGGTTAATAAAGCTTTAGCACGTGGTGCTGAGATGGGACTGGGAGTGGAAGGTGCTGGGCTAGAGCCCTTCAGCCTCTCTGAGCTTCATCCACTCACCCTCCCACATTGCCTTCCTCCCACAGTTGCCGTGAACAGGCAATATATGCAAAAATGCGTTCTAAGCTCTGAGATCCTACATAATCGTCAGTTAGACATTGCCACACATTTCAAACAATAAAATTTAGGGACTATCTTTTTTCTGCAAACTCTTGCACGAAGATGTTCCTTTTCCCATCAGAATTCAAGGGCGCTTCCCCAGCCCCGAGCCGCCAGCCCTCACTGTGAGCAGTGATTAGGGGCACGTAAACTTCCTGGGTATTTGAGAATTGTTTGGGATTCAGGTTTAACAGGAAGTTGCTCTTTTGCGTGGGACTCTGGAATATTCAACCTGGAAAGGACACTAAGGCCGAGAGAGAAAGAACTTACAAATGGATTAGGTCTTTTGGGGTCCTGTTGGAATTTACCATGGGGCAACACTCTCTATGCCAGACATCCCAAACTCAGCTGTCTATGAGAGCCCAGCAGGTGACCTAAGGAGAGAGGTGAACCTGGCAGGAACAGGTCAAGTAAGTAGGTGTCCGGTAAAGGAGGCTTCTGCCATCAACCTCGCTGGGACTACAGCCCCTCTGAGATCTGATCTTTCTATTTTTTAAGAGGAGCACGAGATCTAACTTCCCATACGAAGTCTCTTGAATTTCAACAATATTCTACTTTAAAAACCTTAGTAACAGTCTGCAGGTCAAATACAACTCACCAGAAGGTTGCATCCCACCCTCAAACCACTTATTTGCTACTTATTTTTGTTCCTGCAGTTTTGAGTGCTAACACTCTTATGGTAGCTCTTGTTTAAGCGTCACTTCCAGATGAGGAAAACAGCTTGTCCCAGTTTTTCCAGAACTTTCCCAGTTTTAGCATTGAAAGTCCCGTGTCCTGGGAACACTCCAGTCCCCAGCAAACCGGAGCAGTTTGTCACTCTACTGCCCAAGAGAGGTGGGCGGGTTTGGCTGATTGTTTCTGAGAAGTGACAAACTCACCTGTTTTGGCATGAAAGGTATCTCTGGAATCAGACAGAAGCTGGTTTACATCCCCCTTCTGTCACTTACCACCTGGGTGAGACTTTGGAGACGTGCCTAGACCTCTCAGAGGCTCAATTTCCTTGTATATAAAATAAGAATACGAACAGCATCTATCCCCGGGGCTGTTGAGATTATATGGGACGCTGACCATGAAACGGCAAGCCCAATACAGATAGTTATCATCATTGCTGAGTGTTGACCGTATGAGAATGCTGGTCCTGACTGCTGATCAAAAACCCCAGGACCGGGCTTCCCTGGTGGCGCAGTGGTGAGAGTCCGCCTGCCGATGCAGGGGACACGGGTTCGTGCCCCGGTCTGGGAGGATCCCACATGCCGCGGAGCGGCTGGGCCCGTGAGCCATGGCCGCTGAGCCTGCGCGTCCGGAGCCTGTGCTCCACAACGGGAGAGGCCGCAGCGGTGAGAGGCCCTTGTACGCGGAAAAAAAAAAAAAAAAAAACAACCCAGGACCTTCTGGGCTGTCCTCTGACAGCTGCTCGCCCATCTCTTCTTTGGCCCCTTGGCCACACCCTTTGAGGTTCAGAGTCTGAAATATCTGTGATACTGGATTAGGAAAGGAGGCTTTACCTGCTCATGGGCTCCGCTGAAGGGCTTTGCTCAGTAGAAGGACTTTGGTCTCCCACACCTGCTTGGCTGTTTGAGGGATTATACCCTTTCCCTGCAGGCGCTAAACCAAAGCAAGCTACTGACCCGAAAGAAGGAAAGAGAAGAAAAAGTAATATGTTTGTTAGAGTGTGTTTGTTTCCTGGCCAAATGTATCAAATCATGGCTTCCCGTGACCTAAAGTTGTTTTTAATAGCTTCCTATGATCTAATTCTTAGCCCCCCAGATTTACCAATTTAAAAAGGGAAAATGTCATGGAGATCCACCACACGCCTAGGGAGTTATTCGGAGTTATTGAATCTGTACTATAGGGCTTTCAAACTCAGTTTTGAATAAATATCAAACTCCCCAGGAGACAGAAATGGCTCCAAAGAGATTTTCCCCAGGGTCCCGAGACCTGTAAATCGAGATAATTCTACGCATTGCTGCCCGAGTATGGAAATCACCAACAAAAGAAATTAAGAGAAGGAGCCCCGTGATTGGACTAATGCATTGATCAAGGTGTTCTTCTCTGTTTCACTACCAGCACGGCACATAACTAACATGTGGGCAATTACCGTGAGTAAATTATATGTGTTTTATAACCTTCCGTGAACATCTTTCCTTTAAAAACAATGGCAAAACAAAGCAAAACAAAAATATTCCTCAGGGGAACTGAGTATCAGAGAAAAGAGTAAAATATGTTTTAAAATTTTTCTGTGGGTGGGAAGAATGGAGCTGGGCCAAGCGGGCCCCCCTCTGTCACAGCGCTTAACCTGGAGTTTGGTTTCCTTGTGTGGATTTTAGATGAATCTGTAACTTTCTCCTTCCTGCATGCTATTCTCCCTAAGCTTCACCATCGCCCCTCTCTTCTGCTATCTCTGTCTCTTTTCCTTTTCCTCTTCTGTATCTCTGTCTCACTTGACCTTGAGATCAAGATCTCGTCTTTTCACTTGAGAATAAGACATTTCCAATCCCAGCACGTGGCACCAGAGTCTCAGTCAATAGTCAGTGGACCGTAGGGGCGGAGAGTGGGGCCGCTGCTTACATCTTTCAGGCTCTGCTCGTGCTTTGATGCTGCTGTTGCATTTGAAGGAATGTCAATTGCAGGAAGGAACTCCCCAATGGGTTGGCCAAACAGACAGGCCCAGGTCCAGGACTCCCTCACTGAGCAGCCTTACCCTGCAGTGGACCAGCACAGCCCACCATCCCACCCACCAATCCAGAGAAGGGTCCCAAGGAGGCCACGGGGCCAGAGCGTGTGGGGATCAGCATTCTGGATGCCCATCTCTCTTTGGACCACTGGTCCAAGCTGTATCCTGCTTTTCCTTTCTCCATCACAGCCTCAAGAGCACACCCACTTCATCTCTAGAACCCTTTCGCCACAGCCACGGTGCTAGACTTAGTCTCCGCTCTCACACAGCTTGCTGCCTAGTGGGGAAGACAGAACTATAAACACACACTGTCACATGTCATCAAGTGTCGGGTGGGCCCAGTGCTTTTACAGGGCGTCTAACCCTGCCTCCTGGTATCTGGGGAGGTTTTTGTGCAGGTGGCCGCATATGAGCTGAGATTTAAAGTCTGAGTAGGAATATTCTTCTCCCTCATCTAAACAAACAAACAAAAGCAGCCCGTGGCACCAGCCCGTGGCACCCTCCTCCGTGCTATGCTTATGCTCTGGCAAAGTGCCAACAGCCTTACCTCCTGCTCTCCTCACTGGCGGGCGACCTTGCCGTTCTGGGCAAGGCTGACATGTCACTAGCCCTATAGGCTCCAAGAGCGGGGAGGACCAAAGCTTCCGCAACAAAACCAAGGCAGGCTTAGTGCCAAAATAAACTAAGATCTTTCTGTAAACGAAAGTGTTCCCGTTTGTCTCACCATTTTTAAAACATTTGACCAATTTTGGCAAAATGTAACCCTTACTGAACATTCAGAGGCCACCCCTTCAATTGGATCTGTGGCTCAGTCACTGACACCAGAGGTCTTCCCTGAGCCCTGGCAACTCTCTTGAGGGCGTGGGTTCCAGAACTAGGTGGATCTGGGTTCGAATTCTTGTTTTGCCTCTCCCCATATATGCGATCATGACACCTTTCTAAGCTTCTGGTCTTTCATCCATAGGAAGGTGTGATAATAGCAAAAGTATAGCTCACTGTGATATCAAGTTCAATCATGTCAATGAAGCATCTACTCCAGCTCCTGGCACATTGTGAGTGACCAGTACATGAATGCAGAGTCCCTTCACCCTTCTTTAACGCACATGCAAATTGTTCTTTCTCTCTCTTTGGTATGAAACTAGAATCACGAAGAAAACTAGCAGGCTGTGGCCAGGGACCTGCCAAATCTTCATGCAGACCTCCCCAGGCACCACCACCTCCGGGCCCAGTGGATGCCGCCTTCCACTTTCTCCTCTGCAGAAAAAGGAGGCCACCTGTGATGGACAGAGCACCCATTTTTTGTACTCTTACTTTTTTAAAAAACTTTTTTATCATTTATTTATGTATTTATTTATTTTTGGCTGCATTGGGCCTTCGTTGCTGTGCGCGGGCTTTCTCTAGTTGTGGCGAGCGGGGGCTACTCTTCTTTGCGGTGCGCAGGCTTCTCATTGCGGTGGCTTCTCTTGCTGTGGAGCAGGGGCTCTAGGCGCGTGGGCTTCAGTAGTTGTGGCACGTGGGCTCAGTAGTTGTGGCTCTCAGGCTCTAGATCACAGGCTCAGTAGTTGTGGTGCACGGGCTTAGTTGCCCCGCGGCATGTGGGATCTTCCCAGACCAGGGCTCGAACCCGTGTCCCCTGCATTGGCAGGTGGATTCTTAACCACTGCACCACCAGGGAGGTTCCTTTTGTACTCTTTCCTATTGGAGCATCGTTCGAGGTCCTTAGTGTCAGAAGAAGTCATTTGTTCTCACTCCTTGGAATCTGCACTTGCCCCTGGTTACAGAGGTGAGGATGCTTTTCCCTGCTTGGTCTTTCAGCAACCCCCAAGGCATCTGTATCCTTCCCCCACCAATAACATCCCTTCCTTAGAAGGACCTTTCCTGCCTTCCCGAGGTAGAGTCCAGAGCTAAGACTTCCCACTTCTCCCTATGCATTCTGGCTGACTGCACCAAAATATAAAAATCTTGATTTAAGTATTTTTGTATTCAAGGATCATACGCAAGTATTCATTTGAAGGTTCAGTAGCATTTTGAAATGAGAACATCATATATAAAGATGTCAGCGATGGAGCCTCCCACAGTGAGGTTGAAAGAGAGAGAAGAACAAAATGAATAGAGGGGTTCCTGGGATCCAAGAAATTTTAACATCTCATTATTTAGATTACCCTACATATAATTTTCCAATATTTGGTATTATAGACTTTTGAAGGTATTGGTTAAAATTACTTCACGACTGACATCAATTTAGTCTTATTCATTATCTAGCTAAAATAAAACCTTAAAAATAGCTGATTATAGTAAGTAAGCAATTTTCTGATAAATGCAAATTCCCTATCATTTCCAAAGGAGTGCTCACAGCAGACAGAAATAGAAGGGCCAGGGGGTAATGGTCCTTCAGTGTTTCAGCAACCTGGCATGGAGCAGTGTGGATTCGGAAATGCTCCTAATGCCGGCAGGATTTGATTGTGTTTGGAACCCAGGTTTCCCCTCAGCCTCTTGCCTCCATGATGGACCGAACACTGCGGACTACACTGCCCCCAGTGATGGTGATTGTGGCGCAATCGTCTCGTGTACTCATGGCCTTGATTGCTTCTCCCAGTCCTCTGTGAGCCAGTGAACAACAGGATGGTGATGTCCCTGTCATCCCAGAATGAGCGCAAACATGCATCTCCGCATCTGATCTGGGCCATCACTTGGGGGTTTCCTCCCCAGCTACACAAGGTACCCAATCACCTTCTCAAAACTCACGGCTCCTCAGCCTGGCTGGACCCCAAATTCAACACCATTGGCCTGCGCCTCCAAATCACAAATCTGCACCTGGCACCTGCCGGCCTAGCAGCTACAGAAGCCGTCTACAGGGGATGCTCACTTTGGGATGATGTGGTCTAAGCAGGAGAGATCATCGCCCCAGAGAGACTCAGTGGCTAGAATCAGCCTCAATCTCTACATGGGCCTACATGGAGATCAGCAGTTCGGTGCACAGAGGCTGTTGTAACTTGGAGAATTTGGGGAGGCTTCCCCTATGCACAAGGAATTTCAGCTCCTAGGGTTTTCAAAGGGTCTGAATTTCCATCCAGAGATAGTCCTGTGGGCCAGGCGTTTTGTTGCAAAGCCCCTAATGCCGCGTCTAGATGTGTCCCCAGCCTTGTCATTCCCAGCCCTGCCCTGCGGGTCTGGGCTCCTCTCAGGACCTGATACTGTCAGTCCATTGTCTGATTTACTTTCCTACAATAAACAGGAGTGCTGCACCCCGTTCTGACCAAGGGTGTGGTGTTCAGGGGCCCACCCAAGGACCAAAATGCACCAGGACAGTCACATCTGTGGTTAAAATATTGAAATAGCATCGTCATGCTTGGCAAAGAGCCCCCAAAGGTCCCCCACCACCCTGGCCACCCCAGCCCCCATCCAGACCCCTGAATCACAGCCCAGCAACCCAAGAGCCCATGACTAGCAGGTTCCAGCAACCTGCACCCATTTTGTTTGTACAGTAGATATTGTTAGGAAGTTCCCTGGTGGTCCAGTGGTTAGGACTCCACTCTTCCACTGCTGAGGGCAGGGGTTCAGTCCCTGGCCAGGTAACTAAGATCCCACAAGCCGCGTGGTGGGGCGTGGCAAAAAATTAATAATAATTAATAATAATAAAGGTTGTTAAATATTTTGGATAATAGCCCTCCTTCTTCTATGGAAAGGAAAAAGGTCTTCCCTTCCATACTTCACCTCTGTCCCCATGAATCCAAGGCCCTATAGCCCATCTCACAGGGAGTGAAGTTTAGGAGGGGCTTGTGTTATGAAGTGGATGATGGTCCACATCAGGTGAATCAATCTCACCTTGGAGAAGAGATAAGCCTCGCCTGCAGAATGGCCAGCAGATGTCAGGCTGGCCACTGTCCTCACCAGCCTTCACCAGAGGGGCTGAGGGTGACTGTCACGGCTCTAGGCACAGCCAATCATGCTGGGGACGACGGCAGTGGGATGACTTTGTTCCTTCCTTTTCCCCATCACTGTCCTCCTGCTGGCACTATATACCTATCCATGTGGCTCTCCTCACCCTTCTCTTAGGTCCTTATTGGGTGTGGAATAACCTCACCATTTGTGCCTCCAAAATGCTAGCCTATGACAAAAACTACATGCTTGGAATCGCAAAACCTTTTTCTTTCAAACAATTGGCTCTGTCATTTTGAAGCTCCTTAGCTTCGAATTTTCCCCTTATTTCTTTCTCTGAACATTTCTGCTGCGACAACTCCATCAGGTCAGTGACGATGGGAGGCTCCAGCTTTCAGAGATGAGGGTCAAGGTCGGGGTGTAGAGAAGTGTGTATGTGACCCCGTGAAGAGATGTTGGGCCAAGACACACGAGTTCCTTCTTCTCCGGCGTCTTATTCTTTTCCTTCTTTGGGGGATTGGCCACCCCCTTCCCTGCGTGTTAAAGGTTGGGAGAGAACCGAAGACATCCTCTCCAGCACAGATCTTGCCATTACCTTGAGTAACATCATCTTCCAGTTCCTTCCCCCCAAAATCCAGTCCCCAGCCAACCACTGGCTCTGACCTTCCCAGCACTGCTCTCCAGTGGCATTTAACATGCCCACAGACTATGCTGTGACTGTGGCCACCTCGACCATGACCACTGCTTCTTCTGGCTTTTGCTCAGTGTACCCAGTATTTGTGTTCTTGGCCTCATCGGTATTTTTGACCCGCCCAGCCCTCTGCTTTCTCCTACTATCCTTCCTGTTTCTTCCCTTCTTCCCTATCCAGGACCCATCCCTTCACTCCACCCGCCCACCAATCCTTTATCTAGCTCTTTTCAAACTTCTCTACTCTCTTCAAACTCTTGACCATGCCATCTGTTTATTTACTCTCAAGAAGTCATGTGGCAAAATGTCTTATAGAAAACATAGAAGCCATCAAAAGGGAACCCCTTCAATTTTCTGCCATTCCATTCTCAAGAGTTAACTCTATCTTTTTTTCCCTTCTCTTCCATTGTGATAGAAGAAGTGCCCCTCTACCTGTCCAGAGCAAACACCTGTGTCGGGGATTTCATTCACTCCCTTCTCATCAGGATTTCTCTCTATCCCTCTATCCTCTACTTCTTCATCCCTGCCCTTCACTGACTTTTACCTGTTAACCTTTGAGCAAGTTCAAATTATCTCTCCCATATAAAGTTAATACTGCTCCCAAATCGCCACCTCGTCCAGCTACTCCCCCCTCTTTTACCTTTTACCCATCTCCACTCCCATTCCTTTGCTGTTTCCCTCCAAGTGTGACTGGATGCTTCTTGCATAAGTGTTTCTTAATTTGTGCAAATGGCAGTGCATTCATTATCTTATTCTGCTTCTGACTGTTTTCACTGAGCCCTGTGTTTGTTTGTTTGTTTTGCGGTACGTGGGCCTCTCACTGTTGTGGCCTCTCCCGTTGCGGAGCACAGGCTCCGGACGCGCAGGCTCAGTGGCCATGGCTCACGGGCCCAGCCGCTCCGCGGCATGTGGGATCTTCCCGGACCGGGGCACGAACCCGTGTCCCCTGCATCGGCAGGCAGACTCTCAACCGCTGCGCCACCAGGGAAGCCCCGAGCCCTGTGTTTTCATACCTGTGCCCGTTGTCATGTGATCTCATAGTCTGCAGCTTCTACTGCTGCATGGTACCCCAAGGTGGGCATCCACCAGATGACACACCTTCCGCCCCGCAGAGATGGATGCCCAGGTTTCTTCCAGCTCTCCAGAGTCATAGGCAAGACTGCAATGAACAGCTTTGCTCAGGGCCTTCTGTTGCACCTGTGTGAGAATTACTTAGAAACGTGTACTGAGGAGCAGAAATGCCCAGTCAAAGATCCTGGTTGTCATTTTGACTCACCTCTACCTCATGGCTTTCCAGAATGCTTGCATTGGTCCACACCCCCACTCACTCCCCATGAGAGTTCCTGTAGCCTCATGTCCTGCCGGTAATTAGCATCATCTTTTATGCCCGTCCAATAGATGCAAAGGGACATCTCCTCATTGTTTTAATTGGCATTCTTCTGATTACTCTGGGTCTGAACACCTCTTTATACGGTTTTTAACACTTTGGGTTTCTTCTTTTGTAAATTGCTTGTCTCACACCCTTTGTCTCTCTCCTGGGTTGTTTCTTCTTTATCTGCTGGCGTTCTTTGCATTATCTTGCTACATCCCCTTGTTGGTCAAAAAACTTGCAAACGTCATTTCCTAATCTGTCATTTGTCTCCTAACTTTGTCCATAATTTTTTTAATCAATGATAAGTTGATAGTCACTGTCACATCACCTCTTTGGCTGACCCTGGAACACATCTTTGCTTACTTGTTCGTACAATGGAGATAATAAGGGTACTGCCTTCACAGTTTTGAGGATTCAAGGAGATGGGGTGTGTAAATCAGATGGCAACGCTCAAGAAGCACCATGGGTGTAGTGGTCGTAGTATTAGTAGTATTGGTTTTTTTCGTTGGGGTTTATGGGTTTCTCAATGACAACTTAAGAAATAGCGTAAGTGAGGCAGGACCTAATCAGATTCCACATCAATCTGTCACCTGCTCTCTCTCTCTAACCAGAACCACCTGTGTATGTAACTCAGCAGCCCCAGGTGGCGGTGACTTCACCCTATCCATATAATGCATACAACCCATACATTTGAGTGTCTGTCACAAAAGTGCATCTTCCCCAAGCAACTTTCATACTTACTATGAGCTGCTGAGACTGGAACTTATGACCCTGCTGAGCGTTTTGCAAAGTTCCAAACCCATCTAGAAAGCCTTTGGTATGTGGGTGCCTCCTCGCCTATCTCTGTGGGTCAGATGAGCAGTGAGACTCCCTCGTTAGGAGGAATGACTTCAGAAGGCTGTCTGGGTGGAACCTCCTTGAACTGCATTGAAGTGAGCCAGAATCACACACATTTCATTTCTCTCCCTAACATAGACTTGGAAACTAAAGGCAGAAATCTTTGTCAAAATGCATCGTGGCTGTGATAAGAGACAAGAGCCCACAGTGAGATATTTGAGCTGTTTTAACAGATCTGATCTCATCTGAGCAAGCTGAGGTCCTCGTATAGAAGAGGAGGTCCTGAACACCAGGCAGGTCCCCCAGAAGCATCTCCTGCTGCCAGAGGAAAGAGCCATCCATCAGGCCCTGACCTGTGTCTGCTCTAGGTGAGCTCCAACCTCCATCTTTCTGCTCCTCCAGACTGTAGAAACCCTCACTCTCCAAAGCCCTTCTATTGCTTTTCAAGGAGCAGAGATGGCTCCATTCCTTTCAGCTGTTAAGGTGGAAAGAAGTCACCCTATCCACCTACTTCACTCAACAGATGGGGAAACTGAGCCCACAAAACCGAAGTGAATCTTCTCAGTGGAGCACAGCTGGTAGGTAGGAAATGCAGCAATAGAACCCGGGTTCTTTTCCTTACGCTTACAGAGAGAACTGTCTCTCAGAGGCGACTTCAGGGACAAAGTCTTAACCTTCTCAGTGGTTTATGTTTCAAAGTAAGCTCCTGAGGACTCAGCTACAGGAAAGGGTGAGCCAGGAAAAGACCCATTGCTGGACACACTTGGAAAACATGGCCTCCGATGGCCCCTGGCTGAGATGGCACAGCAGGAAATAATCATGTCTGCAGCCGCCTCTCTCCCCATGCTTTCTGTGAGGGAGGCACTGCCTCAAGCCCTCCTTCATACCTTACCTCACCTTGTGAGACAGAATGTAACTGGCAGGGCTGAAATACAAAACAATTCTGTTGAAAAATAAAGCTGGATTTCTTCCTAACCTTAGAAACCATGGTGAAATGGAAATGGATTAAAGACAACTATCAGAATTACAACCATAGAGCTGGTGTGAGTTATCTATTGCTGAGTAACAAATTACCCCCAAATATACTGGCTTAAAACATGTGTATTTTCATCCCCATGGGTCAGAAACCAGGGTGGGCCTTTAGCTGGGTCTTCTACTTCAGGGTCTCTCTTGACTGCAATTGAAGTGTCACCAGAGCGGCAGACATCAAGTCTCGACTGAGGAAGAATCTGCTTCCAAGCTCGCATGAGTGTCGGCAAAATTCACTTCTCCACTGACTGTTAGCCTGAGGACCCCAGTTCCACACTGACTGTTGGCTGGAGGCTGCTCTCAGTTTCTTGCAACAGGGGGCCCTCCAAAATGGCAGCTTCCTGCGTCAGTAGAGTCTGCTAGCAGACTGAGAGCCACAACCTGTTGCAATGTAATCATGTAGTGACATCTCATCATCTTTGCCATACTCCCTCAGTTAGAAGTAAGTCACTAGGTTCGGCCCATCTTCCAGGAAAGGAGACTTCACAACTATGTGAATACCAGGATGCAGGGATCTTTGGGGGCTGTCTTAGTAGCCTTCCTACCATAGGACTATAGAAAAAGAAATAAATTCTGTTCAACTGAAGACACTACAAATAGTTAATGGGCAGTGATGGAATAAGAGGAGATCGCTATGATGTCCAAAACTGACAAGGAATTCCTATAAATTAACAAGAAGAGGATAGCAGCCCCAGAAGGAAAAATAAATGTACAACGGCTATAGTTAGGCAACTTGCAGAGATTAAAAAGGCTAATAAGCATATAAAGAAATGCTCACATTTATTAGTAATTAGAAAAATGCCATTAAGACAAGATAGCACTTCACACCTTTTTGAATGGCAAAATAGACAGCTGGATAATGCCACGTGTTGGCAGGCATATGGGACTCTTGTCCCTGCTGGTGGCAGTGGAGACAGCATCTGGTCCCACCTTCTCAAATTGACTACATGTACACACTCTAACCTAGCAACTCTGCTGCTGGACACGTATCCCAAAGAAACCCTCGCCCTCATCCCAAAAGACGCTCTTTACAGCAGTGCAACCCAATTGCAATCTGGGCACCGTCTCCCGGGAGAATGGATGGGCATCATTATCCAGATGATGATAGGACCAGAAGCATTAGATTGTGTGTCCACAGGGCAACATGGGTACATGTCAGAATCATGGTGCTTGGGAAACAAGAAAGATACAGAATGAGATAAATAACAATATCACTTACATAAGTTAAATATACATGCAAACTAAACAAAAATGCACATAAAAAAAATTCAACAGTTTCCTGTAAGGAGTAGAGCAAGCAGTTGAAAGGGAATAAAATACACAACACAAGAAAGGGACCACGTACAGACAAGTGATAATAAAGCTCTTAGAGCTGAGGAATATGCGGACTTAACCCTCTGTCTCAGAAGAGAGGAAAACTCAAACAGAACAGAACAAAAATTTTGCCCAACTGTCCAGTCCATTCTGTAGAGTGTGGTGCTCTGCTCTAGGCAAGCACTCGATTTAGTTTGTCTCATCTGGATGCCATGCCAGCTCTTTTGATCCCAGTACTGTTTTTTGACAGGAGACCTACTAATAACCATGAGAATTTGTGCTCCTTGTCATTGCTCTGGAAAAACAGTTTATGGTAAATCAACCCACTGACATTGCCTTCATTTTATTGCTCCAGGAGCTCTGTGTGTATTTACATGTGCACGTGTGTGTGTGTGTGTGTGTGTGTGTGTGTGTGTGTGTGTGTGTAGTCAAACAGTGATGGTCTTTCCTGGGAATTAATGACTCTATAGATTGATGCATTTTTCAGAACTGTTAATTTGACCAGACGTGAACTCTTACACGGCTTCTATCTTCTTTAAGATACTGAATTATTTCTCTTATTTTTATCTTTTTCTATTTTTTCAAATAGCATGTCCAAATAGCAAATAGTAATCAAGACTGGACACTAAATAATTAAACTTTTGGTTAAGCTCAAAAATAAAAGACATGAGTTCTGATGTGTGGGAAACATACACACACACATGCCATCCAGCTTCTCAATGAGGTTCTAGCTTCCAATATTATCAGCACCTGGCAGGATGAGACTATTTTATGTAAATGGATTCATTATTATTAATTTCTGCTGGTGCTGAACGATTTATGAACTGCTTTTCGAATGTAGAAAAGTGGTTCATGAATCAGAAGGAAAAATGTTCCCCAAAACTGGCATCGATAAATAACGACTCTTATTCATGGATCCCGCTCATGGTGTCTTTTTTCTTCAGCAAGGATGGAATGGAAATTACCAAGTCACCGCAGGGGTGGGTGTTGGGGACAAACAAGGAAGCAAGGGTCGAAAAATTGGAGAGGCGGTTGGCTCCTGAGACAGAGCCAGCGGGCCACGTGTGGGAATGGCTGAGACTACCCTCCTGGGGCTTCTCCTCCCTGGGGCCGTCTCCTCCTTCCCCCTTTCTCTCATTCCCCTGGAATTATGCACTGGATTAAATCAGCTTCATACTTATCTAATTGCAAACTGGAGCCAGCATCCAGTGTTTTTAAAAAAATCTTCATTGGATTCACTGTCTCAAGATAGAACACAGCGGAAAGCCATGCAAAGCTGAGTGACAGCTAAGGTGCCAAGTCCAGGCCTTTTGTCTGGAGAGACCTCTAGAACTGCTTTGGACCTACAAGGTAAGGACAGAAATTAGGGACTGTTCAATAAACACTACTTGATTTCATAGGATCCAAAGTCAGCAGCAACAGGAGATTTTTGGTACCAGTTTTACAAGATTATTTCCAGGTTCTGCAAATTAGATCCTGCTGAACTGCTGCCTTAGATATTTCAGGTTTGATAACCCACGAGTCAGGTGAGCAAGGCTTTCCCAGCATCGGAAGAGAGGGAATCTGAGGCTGTCCCTGGAGCACTGAGACCTCTCTTACCTGGAGAGAGATGTCCAAGTGAGCCGTCGCCTCAGCTGCCTTCAGATGGGATGGCACTTAGCAAGCCCTCCCAGGATGTGGGGGTCCACCAGCTGTCTGTACCACTCTCCAGAGGATTTCTCAAGCTCTGGTCATCTGGAACAGCCTGAAACTACAGGGGGGTTACCACTGTTGGACTGAGGCTAACACACACCTACTTGGGCAGTATGGGGACCAGAGAGAGAAAAGCAATGGGTGAAGTAGCAGGCCCACTCTACCTGCCAGCTCACTCAGTCAGCTCCACCAAGAAACAAACACGAAATGGGACCCCGAATCTGCAGTCCCTTCTGGGTCTCCTTTGCACATGTCTCTCCTTGGGTGGCCAGCAGACGGGTATGATTCTCATGCTTTAAAATATTCATTTTTAATACAACTACTTAATCTAGTGTTCAGTGGCAGAAACAAAGATCTGTTTCAGCACCAGAAGATAAATTGAAAAAAACAGGTTGTTGGAGTTGTGGAAGCTCCCACAGGCATTTCCAAAGGGATGCCTCACCAGCCGGAGAGACTTCAATCCTCAGGTAGGATGTGGCCTCACAGCCAAAGTCAGCTGGTTTTCTAGATTAATAAACTCCTAGCCTTTGATCCTGTTGTGAATAATCCAGAAAAGTGCCTTAAAGGCAAATAAATAAATAGCTTTGTTCTGTTTTGTTTTACAATAGTTCATCTTTGCACCATCTCTGGGCAGCAAAGAAACACCACTCTCCTTATTTAAAGGTGGAGAAACTGAAATTCAAAGATGATAATTATCCTACAATGATATGACAGGAAGTTGGAACCGAGTCAAGATGAAAACTTTCCGTTTCTGCATCTTCCTCCCAGAAATGTATCCGTTCAGTAATTGAGTGCCTTCTGTGTCCCAGCACCATGCGGGGCCACAGGAACAGAGCCATCAGCAAGACCAAGAAAGCCCCTGCTTGTCCCCAAGGAGTTTACACTCCAAGGGGAGGAGATGACTGCAAAAAAATGCCATAATGAAATAAAACTGGATGATGAAGAGGCAGATATTTTTCTAGAAAATGACATGGTCAGGGAAGGCATCTCTGAGGAACAGAGATCCAATGAAAACAAAAAAAAGGATGCAGCAATGGGAAGAGATGAAAAAGAGTCCAAATAGAAGGGCCAGGGTGGATGCCAGCATGACACATTCAAGGGACAAGCAAGACCAACCTGGACGTGGCAGGCAGAAGGGCAGAAAGAGGTGCGTCTAGAAAAGCAAACTGAGCCAATCCCGTGGAACCTATGGTCAGGTGTTGGAATGTTATCTAAATGCCATGGGATACTTTGTTAGATTAGTGACTAGGAAGACTAATTTCAATTACTTTATTACCACGGAACTCCACTGAAGAAAGCACACTTTTAAAAAGTGCAAAGAAACATATTTCCTCCACCTATTGGCAAACCCAGTCCTCAAGGAGGCAAGAGTGGATTGGCTGTCACTGGGAGCTGAGTAAATCACCTATTGCCTGCAAACGTCTCCCCTGGTCTGGTTGCTCCAACATAAGCCAAACCTCTTTGATACTCGGGACACCAAAGGTTGTCCAACTCTGAAGAAGTAGGGGTTGAAAGAAAAGGTATTTGGGAATTAAATATATGCTCCAATCAGTTGAACTTTTATACAGATTGACTGCAGTGAAAAATTAAATCTTTGTGTAATCCAATAAAGTAAAATCAAAGGCCCCAAATAAATAAATAGTTGTCTTTTTTTATTAGCTTTCCATCACCCCTGGCTTCATTTGTAAGTTGCATTGTGTCACCTCTCTCTTCATTGGCAATGTTGCCTCTGAAAACTGTTCTGTTCATTTGAGCTCAGCAATCAGGCTTAAATGTACCAATATACTTTGTTCTAAAGTGTATATTTTTTCTGTCTCCCAAAGACATAGTGACTACTCCCTTTTATGGGAAACCAGTTATTAATCCAGTAAGTCTGCGTGAATCAATATCTTTGTGAAATGACACCGTGTTCAAGTTATTTTATGTTATGTTGATGGGTAGCTAATTTTGGAATGGAGACATTTCTTCGAGAAACAGACATAGCATAATTTAGTGGTGAAAACGTCAATCACTATAGGTTGTATGTCTTTGTTCAGGCAAAAGAGGGCAGATTTATTGAGGGAAATGCAGCTATATATTCCCTGCTGCACTCTGACCCAAAACATCCATTTTGCTTATAATTTTGTTTGGCAAAATGACATCAACTGCAATCACTAACAGAAAGACAATGCCAAAAGCCATTGTTCTTGGGTTCTGATTCAACAGTATTGTTGCAGGGCAATATGGTGACAACTTCAACAAGGCACCAACATGATGGTGGTTTTCTCTGCTGACGGATCTACAAAGGAAGATCTGCATAGTACTAAGCAAATTTGTAAAATTTAGTCTGGGAAATACACTTCAGACTAACTCCTTTTTTTCTAGTATCTAACAGCCCACAGAGAAGGGTGTGGCCCTTAGATTCTCTGTCTACCCCTGCCACATCTTCTTCCTCAAGGCAATTCTCTTTCCCCTGTCTTTCCCATCCCACTGGTGTTTTAGGCCAAAACAAAAGGTATGGGAAGGAGAAAAGGGGGAAATCCAATGGACACAGGAGGGGAGGGACAAGGAAACAAGAATGTAGGAAGACTCAGACATTGTAATAACCACTGACAAGGCTGGATAAAGAAAATTCACAAGCACTTCTGGATGAAGAGTTGTTTTGATACTGAAGTGGACAAAGTGTTTTAACTGAATTTTAGGTAAAATGGGAACCTGGGAACATATTTTCATTCCAGAGTGAATACGAAAGTGCTCGCTTAGCATGATAAGGAATTTCTCTTCTAAGCCAATAATCGCCATCAAAATTAAGACTACAATAATAGACACATTTGTGGTAAATTGTTCCATTAGTGGCCCCGATGAGTCATACCTCCCAGTTCCAGGCCCTCCCACATTGACTCTGGACTTGGCCACATTACTTGCTCTGGCTAACAGCTCATCAGCAAACATGAATCAAACGCAAGACTGCACATTGGGGGCTGCCCTCTTGGACCATTGTTGCTTATGAAATCTTAATCATGGATAATATCTAAGCACTACTTTTTTTTGAAAAGTTAAAACATTTTACATGTATTATTATTTATCCTTACACAACCCTCTGAGTTAATAATGTTACAAGGCCCATTTTACAGATGAGCAAACTGAGGTACAAAGGTACAAAGAAGTAAGTGTCTTGTCCAGCGTCATACAATGCACAAGTAATGGATCAGATGTAGACAAGGCTAGATGGGACTTGAGTCTGGGTAACAGTCTGGCTCAGGGCGAGGAGTGAACTGTGATTCACCACCCTTACTGCACTTTCCCCTGGCAACTCTCCTGCCCACGCCACCCAAACAGGTGTGAAAATTTAATTGCTCTTAGTCCAGGAAACCTGGGAGAGTTTCACTATTTCTGGACTCTTGTCCTTTGCCCGGAGCTCTCTGTTTCCATGGGGCCTTATTCATACTGCTCCAAAAGCCACATCAGAACATTGGTGACAAAAGAAAACTTTAAGGATGGGTGGGCTTATGCAGCTGCCAAAGACACAGAGATGAAGATTTGAGAGCTCTGGCCTGAGAGTTCTAAGGGGTTTGGGGGCACCCAGATTTCGTAGCTGAGGAAAAAACGCTTTTCACTTCTGCCTAATAGAACATATTGAAATGAGGTTTGGGCACCTCTTGGCCTTCCTCCCCCCAGAGCAGTCCAACGCTCCTGGTGTGCTCCCACAGACACACTGAACATTCAGATGCATCGTCACATCCCAGACGGGAGTGTTCCCTCCAGCTCCTTCTGGGCCAAAGCCCCACCTCACCTCATCCCCACTATGTAAAGGGGCTCATAAGCTTTGAGGACTCCAGAAGTCAAAGGGCGATATAGGAAGGGGAGGCGCCAAGAAACAAGACCCTCCCTAAGACCCCAAGAATACAGGGTGGCCTGGGTTTTAATTGGCTGCTGTCCCTACCCGGTAGTCCTGGAGAAAGATCTCCCAGCACAGGACCTACAGCAGGGTACACACCAGCTCCTACTGTCTGGAGGACAGGGTGAGGGGCAGGGCTGCCGTGGGACTCATTTCATCTTCGTATCCACGCGGAGCTAAGAGCAGCTGTGTGTGTAGCAGTGGGGGTGGGTACTCATAGACATGTAGGTGAGGGGCTGCCTGGAGGGTGGTATAGAAGGGGGAGCAACCCTGTAAGCTGCCTTCTGACTCAGAGGGTAGGACGGGGCCAGGGCACATCCGAGCCTCCAACACGGTCTTAACTCTGGTGCCACTTCCCTGCCAACAAACGTGAACTCTATGGACTGACGGTATCCATCCCCAAAGAGATACTGAAATCAAACGTCACCTACTGGAGACAAACCCTCTCTTGCTGACATTTAGTGATTACAGCACAGGGAGTTACAGCAGGGAGGAATGGGCTCGCAGAGAGAGCCTGGGGGAGGGGCACCTCCTCTCTCCTGCCTGATCTGTGGGACAGGACACCTTTATCCCAACTCGTCCAGGGTCCACAGTCCAAACACTGGAGCCAGGGCAAAGTCAGAAATGAAATTCAGCTGCAGGGCTCCACTGTCCCAAGAGCTTTCTCCCAAACCTGAGCATCTATCGGAACTCCTGACTCCTTCCATAGATGACATTCATTCCCTGGAGAGAGCAACCGCCCCCAGAGTGGGGAGTGGAGCGGCTGCCCCCAACCAGCTTGCACAGAAGCTGTCTTCCTCTGCCTCACATGGAAGCATTTAAAGACCTCCTTCAGTTCAAGTCACCTCTGATCTCCAGCACTGACTCCCTGGCCCCAGCAGCTGGGGGATTTCAGTTCCAGCAAAGATGTATTTCCCAAGTTTCTCAAAGACACTCAGAAAGCCCCAAGGTGGGGGACCTGGTATTTCTCAGGAGGTTTCGTCCAGGCTCCTTTGCCCCAGGGAAGGGCTTATCTGAAGGTAGAACAGACAACGGAGTCTTGCAGGCATCCGATCTCAATGCCGCTCAGAGGCACTGCTCTCCTTTCCTCTCTTTAGGTTTCTTTCATGAGATGTTCTCCATCCCAGGCAGGAAAACCATTTCCCTGCGAAATACAAAATCTATTGCTGAGCACTGCGACGAGAATTAACCTTGATTACTACAGTAATTTCCTAATCAAAACCGGAGACCTGCTAATCAAGCTGGAATTGCCAGCTGCTTGATTTTTATAGTAACATAACCAAAATTGAGCATTTGGTAAACAAGGGGTGTGGCTGTGGTGGGAAGACTGCAGAGGGCGAGGCAGGGCCTGCCAGGCTGGAAGGAGGCTGGCCTTCGCTGCGCTGACCTGTCGGCAGGTGTGGCAGAAACAGACACGCCAGAACCTCTCCTGAATGGGGCAGGAAGGCCCACTGAGACACACACAAGGGGTGAGGTAGGGCCCAAACCAGGTTCTTCTCACATGTCTTGTCTCAGGTTGCGTGATGTGTTCCAGAAGCCAGCCCTTAGACGAGGGCACTGGTGTGGCTCTTCATGTAGGAGGTCATCCCAGGAAACATGAGGGGGGAGGCAGGAAAGGGAGGCAGGTCATGCAGGCGTCCGTGAGCAGGTAGCTGCCGCGGGCAGCGGGGCTCGGACCTGCTGGGGTAGACTGGGACCCTGTGTGGATGAGCCACAGGTTGGTCCCACCCAACGGGCGAAGGCGGTCCCTGGTGGTGTAAGCTCCCTGGCATTCCAGAATGCCTCACCTGCAGGCACAGGCAGGGTCCTGTGGTGCGAGGGGCTTGCAGTAGGAACGTCGCACGTGAGCATCCTTGAGGATGCAGGTGTGATATGGGTGGGGCTCCTACCATGTCTGCTACACCACACAGCTCTTCCTCGTCCTTCACACCCACAGGAGACCGCAGCCTCTCTGAAATGCACCTTCTGGGGAGAAGGCACCAAGCTCCCTCACACTTCTATGCCTGTGTAATGCTGCTCGCTCTGCTGGGGATGCAGGGACGGGGTCAGCTAAGGAGCCTCCCCAGAGTCAAGGGACGTGCGTGTGCCCAGAGCACCTTTCCTTTCTGCCCCAGTAGCACCTGCCACTCTGTGCTCTTCAATTTCTCTTTCTATCCCTTCTGCTAGATGAAAGGTTGGATTGTGTCCTTATCTGCATCCTGCAAGTCTTGAAGAGTCCCTGGCACGCAGTGGGTTCTCAATAAATTCCTGCTGATCAGGTGATTTGACGAATGAGAGGCTAAGCTTGAGTGACCCACTCCACACTCAGACGGCAGTGCCCCTCTCCCACAGGAGGAAATAGGAAACCTGGGTTCAGTCTAGGCTCAGCTACCTGGGACATCACTCAGTGGCCTCAAAATTCTAGGCAGCTGAGTCAAGAACTGAAGGGAGGGGCTCCCCTGGTGGCGCAGTGGTTGAGAGTCCGCCTGCTGATGCAGGGGACACGGGTTTCTGCCCCGGTCCAGGAGGATCCCACATGCCGCAGAGCGGCTAGGTCCGTGAGCCACGGCCTCTGGGCCTGCGCGTCCGGAGCCTGTGCTCCAAAACGGGAGAGGCCACAGCAGTGAGAGGCCCACGTGCTGCAAAAAAAAAAAAAAAAAAAAGAACTGAAGGGAAACATTCTGACTCTGAGCCACAGATGCTGCCTGGACCTCAGACGATCCTCCCCTGCGTCACTCTGGCCTGGAACCCCTGACTCTGAGGACCACATCCATCTCTGACCTCTCTTCTCGATGCCAACGTGGTGAACAGCGTGGCAGTTAAGGGTATGCATACCGGAGTTCGCTGTGAGCCACTCCGTATCCTATGCTCTCGGCAAGTATTCAATAATTAACAACAGTGATCAAGGACACTTGGATTTAGGACCTCTCCCTGAAAGCAGCGCTCCTGGCTGCTGTGCAGGAAACAGGTTGAAGGGGGCAACCCTGGTGGCAAGAAAGTCTGTCCAGGGGCTCGGCTCGGCACGGATGATGGCAGTGTGAATTAAGGGAAGGGGCGGTGGGCACAAGAATGGTCATGGAAGGACAGAGAGGGTAGGGGAAACTGCTTCCACACACCCAGCCTGAGCTCTCCCAGGCCCGTCTCAAGAATGCTCAGGCTGTGTTAAGTCCTCTTGTCTTAGCCTTGAGAAAGGAAATAGAGAAGGTTTTTCACCAGTGAATCTAAAACAAACCATTCATGAGAGTCAGAGAGTGGAGCCTTCCCCAGGGGCTGGGCCTAGAGGAGAGACTGCAGGGATGACTGGCCAGCAGAGAAGAGACTTGGCCTGGGGAGTGAGCCTGTGACAACCAGAGGTGATGGGCCGCCATCCTTAATGCAGCAATGGTGGTGAGGAAGACTAGAAAGGTCTGACCAGCCCTCAAAACAGAAGCTGAGGGCTTCCCTGGTGGCGCAGTGGTTGAGAGTCCACCTGCTGATGCAGGGGACGCAGGTTCGTGCCCCGGTCTGGGAGGATCCCACGTGCCACGGAGCGGCTGGGCCTGTGAGCCATGGCCGCTGAGCCTGCGCGTCCGGAGCCTGTGCTCCGTAACGGGAGAGGCTGCAGCGGTGAGAGGCCCGCGTACCGCAAAAAAAAAACCCAAAATAAACCAGAAGCTGCATCTGAGGGATTTGCAGGAGGTGTCTCTGCCTAGTGGTTTTAGAGTCTGGAAAGATGCAGAAGTCAGGGAAGAAACCCCTCTGAGCGGTCATGGGTCACCCACTCTCGACGCCACAGAGACGTCAATATGGAGAGACTTACCATCCAGCGCCGCGGACGAGGAGGGCAGGAGGTCTATAGCAAATTACCTCTGCTGCTCACAGGCTGCTCCAAAGTGCCAGAGGTGGCAGGAGCCTACCCAGGAGCCTCCCAAAGCCTGGGTGATGCGAGTACTGGCATTCACTCCCTGCGCGCCCTACACCTCTGTCTCTGTGAACGTGACTTCAAGCAGTAACCCATAGGGATGCTGCAGGCTGCCCTCTGAGTAACCAGCTTCCAACGGAGCTCAATAATGATGCAGTCAGTGGACACCAAGGAGAAGGGGCACCAAGGCTACTGTGGGTACAGGGACACACAGCATATCTGTCTGTCTGACCTCACCCTGCCACCCTCCTGTATTATGTTTGGTCCAGGAGCCAGGGCTCTTTTAAAATGAACTTAATTACTCAGAGAATACATGAACATGTTCTTACAGTAAAAACCTAAAAATTATAAATAAAACTAAAGTTCCCTTTGACCCTCCCCATTCCAATCCCTCCCATATAGGCTTATAATTATCCCCATGGATGGAGCTTCCAGTCGCTTCCTTTGTATTCAGAGAAGACATATACGGTGCAGATGAGTGGGAAGTTGTCGTTCTTGCTATCCTTATTCTCTCCGTGAATATGATTGGATGCTTCTCTGTTGCTCAGAGGTGAGCTATATGTTCTATGTCTGCTCACTCTCTACTTACCCATTTCCCCGGTGATGGGCAGTTTGGTTAATTTTGGCCTTTGCTGTAAGCATCCTTCCGTGTGACTCCTTGAACAAAGTTTTACTGAAGCACACACCCAGAGACAGAGATGCTGGAAGGGCAGAAGATCTGCACATCTTATTAGTCATTCTAGAGATTGCCAGTTTGCTATCCTAAGGGTTTGTAACACACATACTCCCACTCAGTTTCCACATCCTCCCAGCCTTTCATGTTGTCAGATTGAAAAGTTTTGCCAGTTTGGAGCATAGGATGCTGTTTTATTTTGCATATCATGGACAACTGGTGAAACTGAGCAGCTCTTGGTTTTGGCCGTTGGATTTCATTGAAGAAGTTCTAGCCTTGTCCATTTTTCTTCTGAGATGTTTGTCTCTTTATTATTTATTTGCAGTTATTTATGTGTTTAGAGACCCACACATATTCTGGATATTAATGCTTTTAGTTATTAGATGCTACAAATCATGGAGATCTTTTTCCCCTCCTCCAACTTCTCCCCCTCTTCCTTTCTCTTCCTTTTTTGGGAAAAT
Source organism: Phocoena sinus (assembly GCF_008692025.1). NCBI lineage: Eukaryota > Metazoa > Chordata > Mammalia > Artiodactyla > Phocoenidae > Phocoena > Phocoena sinus. Next base: position 18,973,592 of record NC_045781.1, read on the forward strand.
TCAGGTACTACTGAGAAAATATCTTTACCTGTGGCACATTCTGGGGACTTCATCCTACCTCACCTCTGCAAAGCGAAAAGCCCCAAGCGTGTACTTGCTGCTTTAGGAGAGAAGCAGTGCTCGTCCTCTACTTCCTTGGAGCTTTATGGTTAATAAAAGCCATGAATTCTGATGATTCCAATGGACAAGGATGCCACGGATTACACATGCTCACACCTCTTCTCTAGGGTAGGTGGTAGACACGACTAATTAATCAGTGAAACCCCTCTCCCTGGACCTAGATAAGGCCTCAGAATTCTTCCAAACAATAGCAGCCACCACACTCAGTTGGAGTGGGCATGTAAGAAATCTATAAGCTGTCACTGCCCCAGCATAATCAAGTGCATTTTAATCATCCCAGTTAACAAGGGATTCAAAGCCTTTCTACCTCACAAGGATTATCTTATCAGAGTTTTCATTAAAAAGAAAAACCCAGCTAATTGGTTTGACCTCACTGTTTAGGAACATGATAATAATAACAAGCTAACGTTTATTGAGTGGTTACTATGTGCCAGACATGGTGTGAAATGCTTTACAAGTATTTTCTCATGGAATCTAACAGCAGCTACTTAAGTGAAAGAATGTCATGTCACAGGATAGAGGCAAAAACAGTCCCTCTGTTGCTCTCAAGTTGACCCTTTCCTCTCCTTCCTCTCCTAAGATGCTGCTGCAAATCACCAGCTTTCCTTTCCACCCAAACCATTATTAGTTAACGTGTTTTTCTTCTGAGATGTTCAAAAACTTACTGGAGCACAGTGAGGTTTCTTGCCTTCATGGATCTGGAGTGTAGCTCTCAGCTCAGGGGGGAAATGTTAGAATGAAATTTCACTGGATAGTGGTGCCCCGCCAGACCCACCTGTAACGGGCCATGGCTCCTATCTCAGGCCACTGTGAATATCAGTGGTAACGAGTTTGCACATCTCCTGAGGACCATCCTCAGCCCTGGGGGAGTCTCCTCAACTGGAAATATCCTGGAGGTGGCCCACCAATGGCAGACTAAAACAGGAATCCCAAAGCCTAGCCCCTTGCCTCAAGGTGGGACAACTCGTGGTGCCACTAACACTCCAGAGTTCCGCATGGACCTGAAAGTAACTCCGGCTGAACCAGTATCCTTGCCTGGCTTCTTCCCTTGTCTCCCCCGCCTCTTTCTCATCCCCTAACAGGTTACTTAGGACAGCACTCACTCCACGAATCCCTAGCCTGAATGATCTAGGTACACTTGGTCCCAGAGTTGAAACTTCTGAGTATCTTTGCTTTAAAAACTATTGGACTCCTTTATCCATTTATCCTTAAATAGACATTTAGGTTGCTTCCTTGGCTATTGTAAATAGTGCTGCAATAAACATTGGGGTGCATGTATCTTTTCGAATGAAAGGGAGAGGGATAAATAGGGAGATTGGAATTGACATATACACGCTACTACATATAAAATAGATAACTAATAAGAATGTACTCTATAGCACAGAGATCTCTACTCACTACTCTGCAATGACCTATATGGGAAAAGAATCTAAAAAAGAGTGGATATATGTATATGTATAACTGGATCACTTTGCTGTACAGCAGAAACTAACGCAATATTGTAAATCAACTTGACTCCAATAAAAATTAATTGAATAGGGTTTCCCTGGTGGCGCAGTGGTTGAGAGTCCGCCTGCCGATGCAGGGGACACGGGTTCGTGTCCCGGTCCGGGAAGATCCCACATGCCGCGGAGCGGCTGGGCCCGTGAGCCATGGCCACTGAGCCTGCGCGTCCGGAGCCCGTGCTCCACGACGGGAGAGGCCACAACAGTGAGAGGCTCGCGTATCGGAAAAAAAAAAAAAAAATTAATTGAATAAAACTGTTGGGTTTTATTTAAGTGTAAATTACCCAGATAAGCACCCCGGTTCTCGCCTTTTGCTTTTGCATACGTAAACACGTCACTAATGCTAGGAGAGTTCTTGTATTCCTTCACCCTCAGCTGTCCTAATAATACAGGAAGCCAAGGAAATCAGACCCATTTTTGATATGGAAAAACCAAGTCACAGAAAGGCTAGTTTGCCTATGAAGTCTCTGTCTGGCAGATGTCACGGGTCACCTGATTTGGGAGTCGAATATCTGTTTCTCTCAAGCTGCTCTGAGCTTCAGTCTGAACCTTCCTCACCACCCCCTCATCTCACTGGATCAGAAGTCAGGGCCTGTCCTAATATGACAAATGAGAATGACCATCTCAGTTCAGTCAAAATCACAGGGATTTTCTGGGTTCTCTTCCTTCTTCAGGGGCTTCAAGTTCATACATCCAAGCAAGTCAGCATTCCCTGCGTTCTCTCTCACCTCGCCAGCTGCCTCATGTACGAGTCTTTCTTCTCCCTGCAGTCTCCCAAGAAGACTGAAGAGCCCACAGAATGACCTCAGGACAGAGCTTCTGGTCAACTGGTCCTCTCCTACCCCCAGCTTGCGGACAGGTGTCTCTTTTAGAATTTCATTTGGAGGTGCCAAACCAGCTTGAGGTTTTCAGGTGGAAAGTCATATCGAGAGGGGAACTGAACAGTAAGTATTGAAACCCAAGATTTCCTCCTCTCCTTTGCATCTGTATCTGAGGTGGTGACTCTCTAGAGAGGACCGGTGGACACTTTGCATTCAGGAATGATATTGGAAGCTAGACCTTCAAAATGGCAAAGCACAAAAGGCAAGAATACATGGCGAGTTTCTGTGCTGCTGCAGGGTGGTTTCCAAGTTCATGCCAATTTATTCCACAATAAAGAGCAACCTGCCTCACTTTGCCAACTCATGCAATCATCCTCTCCCCATTACATCAAGGAATGGGAGATGGCAACACACAGCATTACGACATCACAAATCAATTTTATTGAAAACGTATTAGGTTTCAGTAAAACTGAAGAATCAGACACCAGAGGAGAGGAAGCCAGGGGAGAGGAGACAGCATACCAAGAATTACTTCTGAGTACTACAAAATATTGAACTAAAAATAACATTAAAGATGAAATTTGTAATGAATCTCAAACTGCTAAGTTCCCTAAGGCTGGGTCTGCCAAAGGCTTTGCAGCAATCTTCTGTTCTTTGCTGTCTTTATTTAAATATTTTATACAGTTGTCTATGTTCATGTGCAGGGTGAACTGTCATTTACCTTTCAGTCCACTCGAAAATGGGTCTTAGGCTGTGTCATCTGAGCACTGGGTGGAGTGGGTCTGAGCTGAGCAGGGGCCTGGAATGGGGTGCTAAATGAAGACAGACACTTAATGTACTTTTGGTGTACTTAGATTTGGCTGTCATGGTTTCTGCCTTAAACCTGATTTGTAATTCTATGGGTTTCGTGACATTATGATAAGATGAGATGTGCCTAGGACTCCCATTTAGCAGGGACATTGATGGGCATTTGAGTTAAAGAGAGTGGTTGACGGGAGTGAGGCGGGATTCGGACCCAAGGCTTAATGCTCGGCAGAGAGCCAGCTCCGTCTGGAGCTGTAGGATTTCACGCTTTTTTATACATTAGACTTTGCCAAAGAGAACTTTTGGAAGAATAAAACATTTCCAAGATAAATTCAATTTTCCCTAGTGTTGAACATAACTTTCTGTGGCACTGGATGGTTTACTTGAGTTTGGGTGAAAGAGTGCATTTTCCTGGTTTGCAGGCTGAGAGGGGGGATAGAGAGTAGATGGTGAGGCTGGGGAAGAAAGCAAAGGAAGGAGTGCAGGGCGATGAGTGTGGAAACCCTTGGAAGAAGACCCTCTCGTACTCATCACACGAAAGCCTGTCTGTGTGTGTCTGTGTGTGTCTGTGTGTGTGGTGGGGATGCAGACATATCCCCTATGAAGTTCCCTATTTGTTTCTGCAAAGGGGCTGGGGTGCCCAGCATATTGGAGCATAACGTACATAGTCTGATGAGCTGGACAGTCCAGGGTGATGAAGATGCAGGGAGCACAGGGCCCTGCACAGTCCCTTCGCCTTCCCCAGCTGCTGGCCAAATGCCACCTATGCTCAGCCGTCACCTCCTGGGGCAGTGCCTTTCCCTGCAGCCTGGCATAGGACGGACAGCTTCGTCTCTGCCAGTAGAAGGGTTTCTGCTCCACCCTGCTCCTGACATCCCCCCTTCCCCTGGCGTATCCCTGGACCTACCCACCAACACCTTCACTTTCAAAGGGCTCTCTCCAGTGTTCAAGACTCTGACACCTGCCAATGCTGCTGGCAGTGTGGCCAGTGGGATCTGTAGGGTGTCTCCTAAGAGGGTAAACCATGGTTCATGTAGAAACATTGGTGGGGACATAGTTACAAAGGTGTGGATACAACCCCAGGCCCCCTACACTGGCTTTTCTCTAAGAGCCATAGATCCAGTATACATATCTGGTTTCTCTCAGTACATACAGGGGATAGCCAGCACTGGGCAGCTCATTATCTCTTTGCTTCCCCCTCCTCTGTCCCCACCTTACGCTCCTCCCATATGTCCATATGTCCGTGCAGGATCCAGCAAACACCACAGCACTCAGGCTGGACTGGCTCCAACCCACACTCAGACTCTTACAGGTTTGTGACCGTGGGAAATCAGCCAGTCTTGCTACAGGGAGTTGAATGGTGGTCCTCAAAATGATGTGTCCATGTCCTAACCCTCAGAATCTGTATGTCCTTGTCTGGAAAAAAATAGGTCTTTGCAGATGTAATTAAGAATCTCAAGATGAGATCACCATGGGTTATCTGGATGGGCCCTGAATCCAATGCCAAGTGTCCTTATATGACATGGATGAGGAGACACAAGAAAAGAGGAGAGAGCAATGTGAAGACAGGCATGGATGGGAGTGATGCTGCCACAAGCCAAGGAATGCATGGAGCCACCGGAAAAGGCAAGGAACAGAATTTCCCCAAGAGCCTTCGGAGGGAGCACATCCCCGACTTCAGGACACCTTGGCTTCAGACTTCTGACCTCCAGAACTGTGGAAGAATAAATTTCTGTTGTTTTAAGTGGGCCAGTTTATGTTATGACATCCCTAGGAGACAAACGTGCTCTCTGACGCTCAGTTTCCTAGTCTAAATGGGAACGTTGTCGTGCCTGAGGGAACTTTGAGGGAGTGCATACGTCAAGGTGAGGGTCAGGTAGCCAAGAGCTGGCACCACTGACCCTCATGATGCCCCTTCCTGCCCTGGCCCCACGTGCTCTGTCTCCAGTATCCACATATTCTGGGATGACTTTCCTGGCTTCCCTCCGCCTGCAGGAATCCTGTCCCACTTTCAAATGGCGTGTCCTACTTGGCCATTCAGGACATCCACAGAGACTGTTCTCTCCTGATTGCGGGGGGGCGGGTACTTGACCTCAGGGTCAGCAGGCTCCAGCCCCAGCCCCCGCTGGACCTCAGGGTGTCAGAAGAGCAGCTGTCCCTCCATCTAGGGTCCTTGAGCCTCTACCCAAACCACGCCCGGGGCCGTGCTGTTCACAGAGGCCCACACAGCTGCAGCCGCTGTCAGAGCTCCTTTGGTTGCAAGTAGCAGGGGCCACTCAATCAGTCTCAAGCAACCGTGAGAATTCTGTCATTAGGAAGCAGAGGACAGAGGAGGACCCCAGGGCAGGGAGGATGGGAATACTGCCAGGCCCCAAGCTGGCATCTCCTCCTCCATGTCTCCCTCTGCAGACGGCTTTTGCTGCTTCTTTAGGACAGAAGAGAGAAATCCATGCGTCCCAAGCCACTGTCCCCAGCACATTGATGGGAGGAGGCTGGCCCCCAGAGCCTTCCCACCCTAAGTCCCTTCAAAAAGAAGATGACCCACTCAGCCTGGGGCAAATAACCACTCTGGCTCCACTCCACAAGACCATGATAGAAAGGTCAACATGGCCCTGAGTATCAGTCTTGGCAACTGGGGTCAGTTCTCAGACACAGGGGGGACAGGTAGAGCAGATTCCCTTCTTCCCCCGCAAAAAACTTCAACCATTGCTCATCATTCCATCGGACCCCAGGCTGTATAACCAGATGACTTTCTCTGGGGGATCAAGCCTGACCAGGCCTCTACCCACCCCAACCCCGGTGACCTGCTCCTCTGCAGTGACTTGATAACTTTGTAAGTGATAAGGAGGGTTGTGTGGTTGGGGATGAAGTGGAGGGGCCTGGTTAAAACTTCAGCCTATGCATCTGTAGAAACCTTCCCCCAATGACCCACAATTCCCAACAGGACTGTCCTGGAGACCCTCGTCAGGTTATGTGTATCCTGAGACCTCTGGAATGTGTGAACCATCTAAGTGTCTGGGTCCTCCAGCCCTCCAGGTTTTCGGAAGAGGCGAGGGCAGAGGCCAAGGCTGGCTGTGTCCAGAAATACTTGAGGGCTGGCCTTTTCCTCTCCCTTCTACACACAGGCTTCTCCTAGACTAGGAGGTCGATCTCCAGACAGGGTGTCCATAGTCTGGGGTCTTTACATCCTTCTCCCTTCCTGTGTCCTCATTTGGCCTCTCTGGGCCTCAGTCTCTTCATCTAGAAAATGGACATGGTAAGGCCAGGCTGTGGTGGTCCTGAGCATCCTGTGCGATGCTTTGAGAAGGGAAATCATGATACGAATACAAGACTTCAGAGAGACTCCGGACAAGGCAGGGCCCCTTGGCTTCCCTGTTAGGAAGGCAGCATTTCCATTGGTAGGTGTGGAGTCAGGCTCCTGGGACGCAGGATAGAGGAAATGCCGTGAGCAGCCTGGTATCCCTTCTCAGACAGAGAAGAGCCAGGTCCTGGGAGGGCAGGGCCGCCTGCCTGTCTTGCTGTGGTTCTGCTAGGTTAACTCCCAGCAGGAGGACACCCTGCCCTGCCCTCTCTTTGTCCCCTTAATCTCTCTATGTTTCCTCACTGACCCTGAGCATGCACTGACTTGTGACCCTCTTGCTGATCACAGAATGCGGGCATTCACACGAGAGAGACAAGGCAATGATGAGCTCTCCGCAAACCTCCAGCCAACAGGAGGGGGAGGGACAGCCCTCTCCCGGGGACGCCACGGAGCTGCAGCCTGACCTGTGACTTTGAGCTCTTCCCTAGCAAGGAGGACACGTGTCCTGGGGAAGCTGGCCAGAAAATCGTAGAGAGGGGACAAGAGACTGCACATTTGTGGAGCGAATACTTATGGCAATATGTATACACCCAGCCTGCACCTGATGACCAAGGAAGCCACGGGTGGTAGCCAGGACAATGGACCCCAAAGACATCAGGTGTCTTAGGTCATTCAGGCTGGTATAACAAAATATCACATACCGGGTAGTTTAAAAAAACAGAAATTTGTTTCTCACCGTTCTGGAGGCTGGGAGTCCAAGATCAAGGTGCCTGCATGGCCGTCTTCTGGTGAAAGTCTTCTTCCTGGTTCACTGTGTCCACACAGATGGGAGGGGAGAGGGATCTCTCTGGAGCCTATTTTATAAGGTACTAATCCCACTCTTGAGGATTTCATCCTCGTGACTTAAGTTCCTCCCAAAGGCCCCAGCTCCTAATGCCACCGTCTTTGAGGGTTAAGATTTCAACATATGGGTTTGCATATTCGGACCATAGCAGGTTCTAATCCCTGGAACTATGAATGTCACCCCATAAGGATGTAATCTGCAGATATGATTAAGTGAAGAATCTTGAGATGGTTTGATTATCTTGGTGGCCCCAAAGGCAATCACAAGGGACCTTAGGAGAGGGAGGCAGAGGGAAATTTGACACACACAGAAGAGAAGGTAATGTGAAGATGGAACGGACAGAGGTTTGAAGATGCTGGCTTTGAAAACTGGAGGAATGCAGCCACAAGCCAGAGAATGCTAGCTGCCACCAGAAGATGGAAGAGGCAAAGAATGGGTTCTCCCAGAGAGCTTCCTGCTGGAGCAGGACCATGTTGACACCTTGATTTGGGCCCAGTGATACTGATTTCAGACCTCTGGCCTCCAGAACTGTGGGAGAATAAATGTCTGTTGTTTTAAATCACCAAGTTTTTGGCAATTTGTTACAGCAGACGCGGGAAACTGACACGCCATATAAGACAGGACTTCCTCAAAAGAAGTCGCGACAGAACCGCGGCTCAGGGCACCAGATCCCAGAGTCACTAGCTGGGGGCTCTGTGTTCCCAAGCTCCAGAGCATGGGGACACAGTCAGACCTGTCTAGCTCCCTGGGTCTCTTCCGAGGGTCACGTGCTCCAGTCAAATGTGAGCTCCTGGAGGGTCAAGGCTATGTGCTATGCACACTTGTATGCCCCAACCTCAGCACAGTACCGAGAAATGAATATAAAGAATTATGTTTGAGTTATCAGCACAGGCAGGCAGTAATGGAATGCGAGTTAGTAAAGGAACAGGACAGGGTCTGCCCTGTGGATGGCAGATATGTGAGAGCATCTTCTTGTATTATTATTTGCCTTGCGTTGGATAAGCCTCTTCAACCATGTGCCTTGCCTTCCCAACAAACCAAAAGGCACCTGAAGGTAGGGACTGCCTCCCTCTCAGCAGAGACCTGCACAGGACTTAGCACTTAGCAGGTGCTCAGTGAAAACCCATTGACTGATTGGCTGGTGATAGATTGAACACCTGGATTTAGCTCTACCTGAACTTGCAGTCCCTTTGTCTACATTTCATCTAATCCAGTTTAACTGTTTTTTACCTGCCACCAAAACTAATGTCAACTACAGAACGAAGTGCACAGTCCCAGGGCTGGAAGGGATTGCAAACCACATATTGAAGCACATCCAGGTGGAGAATGAATATTTGCCCTGCAAGGCAATTTGCCCTGCAAGGCACCCATTGGCTTAGGGTGAACAGGACTCTGAGCCCTATTTTAAAATGTGGACTACAAGGGTCTCAAAATTCAGACTCTGTAATTCTGGGGAAGGCCCAGGAAGCTGAATTTTTAATTAACCTCTGAAACAAGGGTCTTGTTCCAAGGCCACCTATGATAGACACTGATGAAACCCCCTGAGGTAGAAATAATGAAGCTTTCCAGCTTTCCATGGACCTGCCACTGAACTTGAAAGTATGCTCTCTGCTTAAGCAATAGGCATGCTTTTTAAAATGCAGGAGAAATAAACAACACAAAATGATCTGGCTCCATTTGGGGAGGAGCCCAGCTGGACATCAGTCAGGATCTGTTTGCATGTGCGGATACTCCAAGGCAAAAGCCGTCGCATGAAAATGCAGTGCAGAGAAAATTGCAGCAAGACACTAAGTGAACAGGTGGTGAATGCACGGAGAAGTTTTGGTGTAATCATGTCTTTTCTGAGGGTTGGCGATTACTTCTGAAAATTCTGGATTCACAGCACGTGCTTTGGTAGAAGCAGCTGCCACTCTAGAAGCCAAACTTCGAGCCAACAAAGATTGTCCTTTGAGCTGAGTGTCCTTGTCTTTGAGATGAGGCCTGAGTCACGCCAGCAGCCTAGCACTGCAGGGTTCTGGCCATGTGTCCTATGCAGAGAGACCACCCTCACGTTGCTTCTTCTTCCAGGAGAGTTAAACATTTGTCCCAGTTTACCCCGGACATGCAGTATTTCCTCAACATTCATTTAAGAGCTGCTGTGGTGAATCACAGAAATAGGGATGGAAACAAGAGAGAAGCTGGAACTGGGAGTGAGGGGGCTATTGGAACCACAGAAAGGCTTCCCCCCTTCTCTGGTCCTCAGCATCCCATCTGTTCAATGAGGGACCTGGACTCCATCGATAGGGGTACTTAGTAATAGGAGTAGTTGAAAAGGTTTGAAGTAGCACATGGACAACCCATGAAATAACAGTAGACACCACAATGAGAAATTTGCCCATGTTTTATTTAACTTTTTTTTTTCTTAAATCACTCTGATTACAACAAAGTCAAAGACTCAGTTTGGTGTCAGGACACGTTAAACATCTTTCTCACATTTTGCTCATCTTTTTCAACCAAAAGGGAATAGACCTGAGTCTCAGAGCTCTGGGCGTGCAAAAGCATCAGGCTAGCTTTTAGTGACGCTCTCTTGTTTTCGTTCTATTCAAGGCAAGTGATTGTGGTCTTACATCTGCTGTAATAATGTAAAGGTTCTTTTCAAATAAATGTGAGTGAGGCATGCCACGGAGCAACTAAGCCCGCGTGCCACAACTACTACGCCTCCGCGTCTGGAGCCTGTGCTCCGCAACGGGAGAGGCCGCGACAGTGAGAGGCCCACGCACCACGATGAAGAGTGGCCCCCGCTCGCCGCAACTGGAGAAAGCCCTCGCACAGAAACGAAGACCCAACACAGCCAAATACAAATAAATTTATTTATTTAAAGAAAAAGAAATGTGAGCGAGGACAAAGAGTGGGACAAATGGGATAGATGCACTGGGTAAATATAAGTGCGGATGTTAGGTGGAGAGGGGTATCAGGTACCTGATATTTGGGGATACCTGTATCTCTCTATCCCTAAGAAACCCTCCAGCTCATCTTTCTGTCAGGCCTCATAAGAACCAGTCAATATTCTCAAATGGCTACATTTTGTCCCTGGTTTCCATTTAGAAGCTAGATCTGCAATGACCATGGGCCATATAGCATGATAATTGCCTTTCTTTTCCTGCTGAAACCCCCAACCTACAGCCACAGAAAACATCCTTTCTCTTTTGTTCCACTGACGTCTGCACCATCCTGGATTCCCTTGATGCTAATATTTCCATAAAAAGACATCTATTTGGGGTGTGTACTATATCAGAATCCAGCAAATTTTTCCTCCTGCCTGTTTACATTAAAATTACTCATTATGATTCAAATTACTTTCAAATTATGCTCATCTGGATTTCTGTGCTTCATAAAGACTCCCATGCCTGTCTCTTTCCGAGGTTATAAGTTAAAGTATTTTTATTATGATAGAAACAACTTTACAGACTCCACAGACATTTGCTAAACTGTGGATAAGACAGCTTCATTCTGAATAAGCCTTCTCTCCCGCCCAGACTGAAGGAGGGGAAACCGAGGACGAGAGGTTTGGGAATTAATGCTGCTTCAAGTATGAACGCGAGGCTTTGTGTGTCAGTTCTGGTGGTACATGAGTTCCAGCCCTGCGATATGGGTTAACTTCACCCATCACTGGCATTTTGGAGGGAGTTAGGTACTAGCCCTGGAGTCCTCAATAAGAATGCTGGCATTCTCCAACCTTCATCCACGAATAAAAAGTATAGGAAAATACATTTTAGCTACTATGAGAGGGAACTTTCTAACGTTCAAATTTTTCAACAAGGAAATGGGCTGACTTCAAATGTAGTGAGTCTGAAGGCACCACAGGAAAATTCTCATCAGATTCAACCAGTAAAAATTGATAAAAAATGATACAAATGAACTTGTTTACAAAATAGAAACAGACTCACAGATCTTGAAATCAAACTTATGATTACCAAAGATGAAACATAGGGGGAAGTGATAAATTAGGAGATTGGGATTAAGATGTCCACACTACTATATATAAAATAGATAACTAACATGGACCTACTGTATAGCACAGGGAACGTTACTCAATATTCTGTAATAACCTATATGGGAAAAGAACCTGAAAAAGAATGGTTATATGTATATGTATAACTGAATCACTTTGCTGCACACCTGAAACAAACACAACCTTGTAAATCAACTACACTCCAATACAAATTATCAAAAATAAATAAATAAATAAATAAAAGTAGCCTGGATGAAAAAAATTTAAATAAATAAATAGTATAGCCAAGTAGTGGAATACTATGCAACCAGTAAAAAGTGTGCTTTCAGAGAGTAATAATGATGATAATAAAATATTCTTGACACATTGTTAAGCAAGATACGGGAATGAATAAATAATAAGGTGGTAGCTTTGTTACAAAATATTTATTAATGAAAAACTAGATGCAGTGAATTCCCTGGCGGTCCAGTGGTTAGGACTCAGCGCTTTCACTACCGGGGCCCGGGTTTGGTCCCTGGCTGGGGAACTAAGATCGGGCAAGACATACGGTGTGGCCAAATTCAAAAAAAGAAAAAGGAAAAACTAGATGCAAATGCACCAATATATTTTCTCCGTGTGGAGGAATTACAATGATATTATAATAATTTTTTTCCAGGTTGCCTATTATGAATATGCATTACCTTACATACTTAGGAAAAGGTAAACAAATAGTGTTTAAAACCCTAGATTAGGTGTATAGTGGCTGACCAGAGAACCCCGGACATGGAGCAGCTGAAAGACCCACAGAAATTGCTCATCCTCTGATCTGCAACTGGATTGGTTCTTATGGAATATATAGTCCACTGTGGGAGAAGGCAGGATGTTGTTTGCTTCTCTGATGACACAACCAGGAGAGCTGGAGCGATGGGCCAGCCAGGGACCTGCAGATGAACTCTGGCCCAGCTCCCAGCCTTCCAGCCGCTAGCTCTCAACTCAGCCTAGCAGATTAGTACTCTCACACCCAGGAGACAGCGTGCAAGGCCATGGTCAGAGGCCTCTGAAATGCAGTCATTCCAAATACTTAATGAGATTCTCTCTCTCTCTCTCTCTCTCTCTCTCACACACACACACACGCACACATGCTATATTTTTAAACCAGACTGTATATATATATATTTTTTTTGCGGTACACGGCCCTCTCACTGTTGTGGCCTCTCCCGTTGCGGAGCACAGGCTCCGGACGCACAGGCTCAGCGGCCATGGCTCACGGGCCCAGCCGCTCCGCGGCATGTGGGATCTTCCCGGACCGGGGCGCGAACCCGTGTCCCCTGCATCGGCAGGCGGACTCTCAACCACTGCGCCACCAGGGAAGCCCCAGACTGTATATTTGATATAGTTTTATGGCACAGACACTTCAAAACCTCGCAGGCCTCCTGGACGTCTGTTCATTTTACATGTGGGCTTCCTAGTAAAAGCAGGATCGCCTCTCCTGGTATGAATCACAGTCCTCAGTGGCCCATGGAGCCATCAGGATGATGGGCACACTGCAGAGTGAGCCCCAGCACCAACACCCCTGACTACAGCCAGAATCCTGCAAACCCCTCAGCTGCAACGTTACAAGGGGACAGCCTGAAGTTGTCACCATCCCTGTCTGCTGCCCTCTGTTTCCAAGAGCAATTCTGAGACCCACCTAAATACCACACCTTCCCAAACCAGACCTTCCTCTGCCTGAATCATTGGCTTTTCACTGCTCTGCCTGTTCCAGATAATTCCTGACCCATCCTCTCCTCTTTTGAGGTCACCTGAGAATGGGTTTTAGGGAAATGTGAGCTGTGGCCACATATCTGAGGGTAGGGAGACCAAGACTTGGCAGGAATGACAAGAGAGAAAACGGCATATAAGAAGTAAAGGACAGGGGCTTCCCTGGTGGCGCAGTGGTTGAGAGTCCGCCTGCCGATGCAGGGCACACGGGTTCGTGCCCCGGTCCGGGAGGATCCCACATGCCGCGGAGCGGCTGGGCCCGTGAGCCATGGCCGCTGAGCCTGTGTGTCCGGAGCCTGTGCTCCGCAATGGGAGAGGCCACAACAGTGAGAGGCCCGCGTACCGCAAAAAAAAAAAAAAAAAAAAAAGAAGTAAAGGACAAACGCGTTCACTTATTCACTGAGAGCCTACGTAAATATACTAGCTGCTCTGAACACAGTGCTGTGCAAGGGACACAGGCCTGTCCTTACGAGCCACAGAGGGTGACAGACAGTCAGATAACCGTGAGCTCATATGAGAACGGCTGGGTGCAGCCTGTTCAGGAAAAGTGACACATGCTATTTAAAAACAACAAACACCCCAACATAATGAATGAATGAAGACTTATAGCAGAGTGGTCTGGCCCAGTTTGGGGGCAGGGAAGAGCCATTCAAACTGAGATCTGAGAAAAACGATGGGCAGGAACTAACCCAGGGAAGACAGAGAGCTCCAGCAGGAGGGAGAACAAACGCCCAGGAGGGAGGGAGAGAGGATCCTGAGGTTTGGGGACCAAGAGCACGCAGGGAATTTAGGTCTGCTAGAGGTAATTCTGGTTGTTTCTCCAGGAGCAGTAAGAACTGGTGTTTTTTTTTTTTTTTTTTTTTGCGGTACGCGGGCCTCTCACTGTTGTGGCCTCTCCCGTTGCGGAGCACAGGCTCCGGACGCGCAGGCTCAGCGGCCATGGCTCACGGGCCCAGCCGCTCCACGGCATGTGGGATCTTCCTGGACCGGGGCACGAACCCGTGTCCCCTGCATCGGCAGGTGGACTCTCAACCACTGTGCAACCAGGGAAGCCCAGAAGTGGTGTTTTAACTACCTCTGGCCTCCTGGGTGGCCCAGATACAAGCCCCATCTTTCACTTCTGAGCAGGCCAGTTGAGCTGCATCAGTTCTGAGTGGACGTTTTAAGAGAACACTGGCCTGAGAGCACTGGGGCCCCACCGGCAGGAGGTCGTTGGACCACAGACATGGACACAGTGGGAGGAACTGGGGGCATTTAGCTGGAGGAACTGGTCTCTGCCTTGAGCAGTTCAAGCCACCTCGTAGCAGACAGAGGACGGCCTGGAGTGAGCCTGGAGAGCGGCTCCCTGTCCACAGAGGCAAACTGCGGGGCTTTTGGAGGAAGAACCTGGCCATGGTGAGTGCTGCCCATGGCTCCTGGTCTCAGGAGACCACACAGCGCCTCCCCATCTCTGGAGGCAGGCACTGGACATGTCGGGGAAGCTATGGAGGGGCTTCCACACTGGGACCCTACAGTTTCCCTCAGGAGGGCTCAGAGTCCCCAGGTGGAACCTAAACCTGGCCCTCACCTTCACACCTTTCCTCCCGCTCTGCCTTGGGCCAAAGGTGGGTGTATGTGACTCTCACTGTTGCAAGGGCAATAAAAAACAGGCAGACAAAAGCATCCAAGTGGATTAGGCATGAATCAGTGAGAGGTCTAAGGGTGGTCTAGCCAGGGGCTTAAACTCTGTCCTGGGAACTCATTCGCAGCATGCCTGGGCACGGGGCAAACAAATGCCCATCAGCGGCCCCAAGATCATACCTTCCTTTCAGCGACTGGGCAGAAAAGCTGCTTCTCATCCCTGGAGATTCAGGCATAAGTCCTGCATCCAACTCTCAGCTGCCCAGGCGGGGCCACGGAACCACCCAGTACCAGCCTCAGGGGACTGGCTGGAGGCAGCTCACTGATTCAGGCTGGACCACAGGTTCTCCCTGGAACTGGGGCCAGTGGAGGGGGAGGGGGACACAGTTTCTAATCACCCAAACATCACCATCACAGACTGAGAGTATGGGAGAAACACTTTCCTCCGAGGAAAACCAAAGTGCTATCAGTAGAAGAAGGAGGGAAAAGAGCTGGGTCATCAAAACCGACAGCTGTCCACTCCATTACAGAAGGACACCCACTCGTGGGCTCCCGGGTCCAACCCCACCTCCCCCAGCCTCTGCTTCAGCCCCAGATAGCCTCCCACCGGAAGCGCTTGTGGACAGTGGGAGGGGAGCATGTCACCCAGTTTATACACTTTATCACAGGCTTAGAAAAACCCACCTGTGAAGATGAGGTTCTCCACCCTCCACACTCACGTTTGCTGTTAAAACGGCCCCGTCCCCTGCTCAGCACAGCGTTGCTGCTCTGAGAAGGTACACCTTCCCTATGACTTTAATTATCCTTCCAGACCCATTAGCACTAACAGCAGATGTTCTGACCTGAGGTGAGAAGGGACCCAAGTTTGGGGTTTTCCCTGAGCTTTTCTTCCCACTTCTTTAAGAAAATTTTCACAAAACATAGTATTTTTCTCTTTGGTGCCGAAAAAAAAAAAAAAAAGTGGAATTACATCTCTGACTTTTCTCCCTTCTTATAGAAATATTTATGATCTCTCTACTAAATAATGTATTTGAAGGACAACTGTACATAATGTATAGGCATAAAATAGGATGCAAGATTTTAAATTATGTAAACCTAATTAGACTGAAAATCCTCTTCTACGGCCCCACATTTAGGTTTCCACATTCAAGGTACATGTTTCTTCCTTAGGTGAGTCAATATAGGTACCACCGTCCCAAAGATTCAAATTCATTACTGTGGGTGTTTGGATTTTTTTTAAAGCTTTTTTCTCATGCATACACACAGAAAGTTAAATGTTTTCTTTAATTTCTGAATGTGTAAGAAGATGTTCATGGATTTTAGAGGCACCAGACATGTGTGTGACGAGTTTTCCCTTCTCTGCCCCCCTTCTCTCTATGGCTCCTCTGGGCGAGGGGACTGGATCGGGTACCAAGTAAGGTCAGGGAAAGTCCTCTGGGCAGGAAGGAGCAGCTCTGACATGCTCTGAGCAAACTTTCTGGCTTCCTCTTCACATGCCCTTTCGTCACTGGCACACCTCTTCCAGGAAGGGGAGCTTCTGTCCCACTCTGCCTCTGGACCCAAGAAAGCGCAGCCAGTTAGCACCATATGACTAATTCAGATGCATTGTCATGGATCAAATCACAGCAAAATATTTCCAGTTGCCAGTCTCTGTTTTCCAACTGTCCCTCTGTTATCCATCTAAGTAAACATTTGTTCTGCTTATCTTTTTTGAGCAAAGACATGAATCACTCGCACAGAAGAAAGCGTAGCAGCAGCTGTTGCGTATTAGGAATCGACATTTGGGAACAGGGCCTGCTAAATGGGACTCCAGTATGGGGTTCGCTTTTTATTTGTCCTCATCCTAGAAAAGGAAACTTAGGGCACTCTGGGAGACTCACAGCCAGGTCTGCCTACCATTTGTGGCAGGATACTGGAACAACCAGAAGCCCCCTACTCAGAAATTCTTCTACTGGCTTGCCGAGGTACCTGAAATCCCACCCTTAGTGCTGCCCTTTGGCTGAAGATGGATGCTATTTCCAGTAGGTTCGTGGGACAGTGCTGTGGTTTTGCCTGAGGTGGCTACACATGGACCTGTTTGCTGTCATTGAAAGCATCTTGCGGAGCCCTCTGTCAGACCCTGGCTTCTAAGGAAGGATGGGAGGGAACCTGAAAATGAGGGGCTCTCAGAGTTTGGGGGCTTGTCTGGTTTTTCAGCAACTTGCATGGAAAACATATTTTCTAATAGGCTCTGTGCTGGGCATTTCTAAAAGTTTCATATAGGTGATTTAATCCTCAAAACCCAATCAGCTGGGAGAAAAGCCGGCATAGTCAAAGCAGGCAACAGACAAAGAAACAGGTTTTGGATCAGAGAAGGCTTTGGGCCTGGTGGATTTTCCAGTCTGGGCTTGGAAGGGCAGACAAGGTTGACCTAGGTGGGGAGGAGGGCAGACTACACTTAGGTGGAGGAAACAGCTTTTGCAAGTGTGGGTAAGATGGGGATGCTTGGGCATAATTCTAATGGACCAGTTGGAACCGAGCAGAGTTGAGGGTACAGATTCTGAGGAAGTTCCCAGCCCCTCTCAGGGCTCAGGGTCTAAACTGGACAGTCCCCTGCCCCCGGGTTGGGGGGGGGGGGCGGCGGGAAGGGCAGTGAATTCCATCAGTCTTCTGCAGCCCAATGCCTAGCAGGAATCTGCTTACCACAGGTGCTCAATAAGTGCATATTAGTGGGGAGATGGGAATGACTTTAAAGATGGTCTCCATGATCACAATTTAAAATTTTTTACTCAAAAAAGATAAGAATGAAAAGACAAAGCTATTGATTGGGGAAAAAATTTGTAAATCACTTATTCAATACAACAAAGAACTTGTACCTTTAAGTATACAAAGAACCCTCAAAACGCAACTGTAAGAAAACAAACAACTCAATTAAAAAATGGGCAAACACTTCAAGAGACGCTTTACCAGAAGGATGTAAGGATGACAAACGGGCATGTGAAAAATATTCAACATAATTAGCCATTAGGGAAATAATGGCTGAAACTTAAAACCATAATGAGATACCATTATATACCTATTAAAATGGATAACATTTTAAAAATACTATCAATACCAAGTTCTGGCAAGGTCTAGCAACAGAAACTCTCATGCATTGCTGATGGGAATGAAAAATGGTACGGTCACTCTAGAAAAAGTTTGGTCGTTACCTATAAACGTACACTCACAATATGACCCACACAGTCCTATTCCTGGGTGTCTTCCCAAGAGAAATAAAAATCTATCTTCACACCAAAACCTATATAAAATTGTTTGTAGCAGCAACAAAGAGAAACACATATTGATACATGCAATAATTTGGATGAATCTCAATGGCACTGAGCCAAGTAAAAGAAACCAGTCTCAAGAGGTTACATGCGTGTGATTTGATTCCACTTCTGTGACATTCTTTTTTTCTAATTTTTTTTTTGTTCTCCTTTTTTTTTAACATCTTTATTGGAGTATAATTGCTTTACAATGGTGTGTTAGTTTCTGCTTTATAACAAAGTGAATCAGTTATACATATACATATATCCCCATATCTCCTCCCTCTTGCGTCTCCCTTCCACCCTCCCTATCCCACCCCTCTAGGTGGTCACAAAGCACCGAGCTGATCTCCCTGTGCTATGCAGCTGCTTCCCACTAGTTATGTATTTTACATTTGGTAGTGTATATATGTCAGTGCCACTCTCTCACTTCGCCCCAGCTTACCCTTCCCCCTCCCCGTGTCTTCAAGTCCATTTTTTACCTCTGCGTCTTTATTCCTGCACTTCTATGACATTCTTTTTTTTTTTTTTTTTTTTTTTTTTTTTGGCGGTATGCGGGCCTCTCACTGCTGTGGCCTCTCCCATTGCGGAGCACAGGCTCCGGACGCGCAGGCTCAGCGGCCATGGCTCACGGGCCCAGCCGCTCCGTGGCACGTGGGATCCTCCCGGACCAGGGCATGAGCCCATGTCCCCTGCATCGGCAGGCGGACTCTCAACCACTGTGCCACCAGGGAAGCCCTATGACATTCTTGAAGAGACACATTGTGGAGAACAGACCAGTGGCTACCAGGGGTCTGGGGTGGAGGGAGGCTATGTCTATAAAGGGAAAACATGAGGGAGTGGGTTTATTTTGTGGGGGTGGGTGATGGAACTCTCCTGTATCCTGACTGTAGTAATTACAGGAATCTACACGTGTTAAAATTCCTAGAACTTGTGTTCCATAAGGAAAAGGTGGCCTCCTGACCTGCCTCTGCTCCATGAACCAGACTGGAGAGGAAGCTGGGGGCCTATGCGTAGCAGCAGACTTTCCCCAAATCCCCCTGCTTTGGGTTTGATATTCACTCTAGCCTTTAACAGTGTCATCCTCCCATCTTCCAAAAAGAATTGGGGAGGAAATCTCAGGCTCATGAGTGGGGGCCTGGGGACACACTCCTCCCATGGAGTGTGTCCCTGTGCCATGCGTGGTGTCTCCTAAGCCTTGTGTGGTGTGTCCTGAGCTACTTGAGGTTCCACTTGGCAGATTGGCTCCTGCGCCGCTGCAAACATAGTAGAACAAGGTCCCGAGCCTCTCTCATTTTTGTTCTATCCTTTGCACTATCAGGTTATGGCTGTCAGCTCATTTTGTAAAAAAACAATGGTTTGTGTTTCTGCTTGGCATTCTTGTTCTCTCATTTATTTGCCTTTTTTTTGTTTTTTGGTGGGGGATGGGATAATGATTTAGAGGGAAAAGATGCAGAAACTTCTTTGCCCTACCAGCTTAACCCAGATATCATAACTACATTATCAGAAAGCTACTGGGGGTTGTGCACCATCGAAAGGAGGGATTAAACCAAGAAAGAAAAGACAGAAGCTCCAGGAAGCAGGGAATCCAATGGCTGAAAGAGGTGACGGAAATTCCCAGGTTGGCGGTGAGGAAGAACTCCAGACGGCAGCTGTGTAGTCACCCAAGTATGGAACCAGACTGCGATGTCAGAGGACTCAGAGGGGCCTCCAACAGCAATGGAACATCTGATACGTTCGACCTTGTGGAAAGTCCTGCTGAGAGGTTGTAAGGGTGGGAAAACTTAATCACACATACAAAGAAAGTCAGGCAAATTGGCTTCAGAAAAAAAAAGGATAGAAACAATCAAGCTATCCTAGTATACCACCTGACTCAACAGTGAACAATATTTATATAATAAACAATGAATGCTAATTTAACAAAAATTTGTGAGATAATCATTGTGAAGGAATGAGGGCGGGGGTGAGAGGAGAGGGGAGTAAGAAGGCCAAGGTCACACCACTAGTCAAAACAGGGAGCTGGGGTAGGACCCAAGCTTTTTTTTTTTTTTTTTTTGCGGTACGCGGGCCTCTCACTGTTGTGGCCTCTCCTGTTGCGGAGCACAGGCTCCGGACGCGCAGGCTCAGCAGCCATGACTCACGAGCCCAGCCGCTCCGTGGCATGTGGGATCCTCCCGGACAGGGGCACGAACCCACGTCCCCTGCATCGGCAGGCAGACTCTCAACCACTGCGCCACCAGGGAAGCCCCAGGACCCAAGCTTTTATGGTACGCGAGCCTCTCACTGCTGTGGCCTCTCCCGTCGCGGAGCACAGGCTCCGGACTCGCAGGCTCGGCGGCCATGGCTCACGGGCCCAGCCGCTCCGTGGCATGTGGGATCCTCCCGGACCGGGGCACGAACCCGCCGAACCCGCGTCCCCTGCATCGGCAGGTGGACTCTCAACCACTGTGCCACCAGGAAAGCCCCAGGACCCAAACTTTTAAGTGCCTGTTCCATGATGCTTGTCATGGGGTGCCCAGAGCAGCACCATCGATTAGGGTGCAGTCAGGGTGTGTGGGCAGTGCAGAGTCCACAACAAGAGACAGTAGTATCCGTGTCTGTCTTCCCCAGCAAGGGGGAAACTGCTTTGAACACCTCTGCGGTTCTGCCATCAGTGTGGGCTGGAGTGTGACAAGGGCCCTACCCTGGGACTCTGGGTCCTCAGTTATAAACGGGAAATGAGCAGCCTGCTCTGTTCCCAAGCTTGTTGGAAACAGACAGTACAAGCCCAGCCTCACTTGCCAGTGCCCAGCTGGGAACTGGGACCACAAAGACCATATCTGAATTTCAGCTGATACTTAGAAGCCTCCATCAGGATCCTCAGCTCAGAAACAGGGTGAAATCCCCTTCTTCACAGGTCTCTGGAGGTAGCAAGGCTGCTCTTCTCATCAAGCATCTGATTCTGGAAGAACTTATCCCCTAAAACCCAGACAACAGTTGGAGGGACCAGCCTGGAGAAGGGGCGCTGGAAGAGAAAGGCAGACCGACACCCCACACGCCAGGCTCAGGGCTCCCCACTCTCGGGAACTAAAGACGTGTGTTAGGTCAGAGAGAGAAGTTCTAGAACTCTGATCCTTGTCCTACCTGTGACAGCCAAAGTTATTAGGTATTTAAGGACCATTTTCTTATTTTCCCCTTCTGAGGATCATTGACATTCATCTCATCTTTTTGTTTGTTCTAAGTCCTGCTTGTGAGCCCTTGACTGTGATGTTCCCCTGCCAGAAGTGCCTTCCCTCAATCTGACTCTTCTCCACTTTTCCAGAAAAGGGCTTAGATGGGAAGGTCACAGGCCCAGGAACCTGTAGCCCAGGACTTCAGAACTGAAAGCCCAAACTTTATGACCCACTTCCTCCTCTAAGCCACTTACTGTTGTACCAGAATTGTGCACCTGAGTCTTTTTAATGTGACTGCAAACTCCCTGAGAACAGGAATTATATTAGGGTCAGCCAAGCTGTGTAACAAATAGGTCCAACATGCAAAGTTTCAACACAGTTGATTTGATGTTTATTTTCTGCTCACATGGCAGTCTTTGAAGTGTCACTCTGGGACTCGTGCTCCTTCTAGTTTGTGGCTCCACTTTTCCCTGGCTCCTCCTCGTCACCTGTGTCCAGCTTATGGAAGTGGCAAAGGCATGGAGGAGTGTTCCCAGGGGCTTTTTATGGGTTAGGCCTGGAGGTAGAACACATCGCTTCTGCTCACGTTCCATCTGACAAAACCTAGACAGCCACACCAAACTGCAAATGAGAATGAGAGATGCAGTCTACTTGTGTCCCCCACCAGGGTGTGGCCTTGGTAGACCAGCTGTTCTGCTGCCCCAGCCTCCTTTGATGCTCCACACCCCCCAGAGCCAGCACAGAAAGGGACCTTCAGAGGAAGTTCCAGAGAACTTGGTGAGGTGGGCCCAGGCCTGCTGGTGCTCTACAGAGAGAGGAAGCTGGCCATGTCAGGGCTGAGCTCTACCTGGGGCCCCCTCACACCTGTACCTGCCGAGCTGCTCAGATGAGGTGGGCCCTGCAGCAGCTGTGGTTGCGTCGGAAAACAGACTGAAGGCTGGTCTCGACATCCACATAAACGTCAGCCTGGCCTCTGCCCACAGAGGTAGCATCTGTGCAGAAATCCATGCTGTGGTGCCAGGCAGGTAGGCATCAGGCACCCCTTGAGATGCCACTGTGTCAGGAAACTTGTATGTCTGGTCCACTTGTCCTGGTCACAGGCTGGGCAACATAGAAGATGAGGATGGCCTTGAAGAGAGTGGTTTCGGCAGAGTGGTAGAAACAAGGGCCAGACTAAGAGCTTAAGGAAAGAACAGAGGTAAGTGGGCTGGAAGTTAACCTTGCCAATTAATTGGATAAAATAGGGCCGAAGTTGGTAATGTGTGTCACAACTCACGCGCACACACACACACACACACACACACACTCACACACTCACACACACATATGGAACAGGTACCCCTCTCCAGAACCCTTGCTTTCTGCTGCCGCTGTCTTAGCCCCCAGCTTTCCCAACTTTATTCCCCCCCTGAGAGGCAGCTGACTCGGGATTCAGGTACGTCAGTGTGAGGATATGGCTGCAGGCTGTGCTGTGTTGTGGAAAGCCCACTGGAGTAGAAAGCATCCTTTTTAGATGCCTTACCTTCAAAATAGACCTTCACTCACCACCACAGCCACCACCCTAGGCCAACTGACCGCAGTGTCCTGCCGGGACCACGGTCTCTGCCTACTCACTGGCCTCCTGATCTCACCCTTGCCCACCTTACCCCATTATCCACACAGCTGCCCTTGTGATCTTCCAAAATTGTCAACCTGATGGTGCCTTCCATTGGCTTTCCACATCCCCACCTCTCCGTTCTCTTCTCCTGCATCACTTTCTTCACAGCAATTCATTCTACCCCTAATCATACTTTACTTCTAGTCATTTCACTTGGTTATTTGCTCTCTCCCTGGAAGGCAAGGTCTGTAAGAGCAGGCCTTTGTCCTCTCCACTTTTGTGTCCCGGCACCTACTAGGCATGCCAATGTTTATCGAAGAGATGCAGTTTCTTTAAGCCTCAGTTTCCTCGGGTATCAAAGGCGGACAATGAATTCTTGTGCGCTTCCCCTCGTCGGGGTTTGTGGGGATTAAATGAGAAAATGAGGCAGAGCAGACCCCAAGGTCTGTGACATTGGCAATGCCACGGGATCCTGGTTAAGGCTGCTGCCTAAGGATTCTCATTTTGCGGAATGCTTTCTTATCATCACAGGCCCCTTCTGAGGCTGAGCTGTGGTGTCCTCACTAGAAACAATAGCCACAGTGCTCCTCCCAGTTGAGAAACTGGGACTGTATTGAAAATAATGAAAAAAGTCTCAGGGAGATTTATAATTTATAATTTTATTTTTTCTAAGTGTGCAGAATAACATAAATCAAAAGGAGCAATAGTCTACCTTGTGTTTTGACTACTTTGACCCTCTTCAACCTCTGCCAATTTTTATCTCATTTTTGTTTAACTTTATACATCAGAGTTTAATTTGAGAGCTGGTCAAGAAGACAGTGATGTATAGGTTACATCAAGTGCAGCCGAAATTACCCTGTCCCCGGGGACCTCGGGCTGAAGGGAGGGTCCCCGTCCTGTTTCAGGGGGTAGAAGAGGAATGGTACAGTTTGCCCCCTGAACCCAGCCCCCCTCCACCCAGCAGGCTTCAGTGTTGCCTCTCGTTTATTGATCTGGCCAGGTTTGAGGCACTCACAAGATTGCATCCATCCAGGGCTTAAGCTACCCAGCACGGCCCCAGGCTCAAAGCATCAGCCACGGGGGACGATATCATTTTAGAAACCAGAAAAGGAGTTCTATTAGCATTGATTTTTCCTCTTCTTTAAATTGCTATCTTCTCTGGGAAAGTGTGCCCAGTTGGCAGTGTTGTCTGGCCAAAGAGAACACTGGCCTTGCTTCCCTGAATGTCCGGAGCAGGGCCTGGCATCCTATAGGTTACTCGATAAGAATTGATACTTGAATGAATGAATGAATGAATGAATGAGTTGCCTTCTGCTTCCTCATTAGTGTTGGTGTTCCAGCTGACCTCAAGTATTTTTGGAGAGGAGAAACACAAATAGATGAATTGGGTCACTGACTTAAGAACTGGTGAGTTGCTGAGTTTGTTCTAGAAACTTCCTTATGGATGCTTGGGACCAGGGGGATCTTGAGATCTTCTCACCTACCTCTCGTCTGTCACATCAGCGTTCACCAAGATAGCCTGGCCGGGGGCTGGACGACTTCTACTAAACACCTCTAGGGACAAGCCACTCAAGCGGTGACCCAAGGGTTAGCACTTTGTAAATGTACATTTCCTTCACAGCACTTATCACAGTTTGAAATTACAGACTTGTGCAATTATTTGATTAAAGTCTGTCTCCCCACTAGACCCTAAGAACACTGACAAGTTCTGTAATTAATTCGCCAGAAAAGTCTGTTTGTTCACCTGTCTCTCTAGGGCCAGGCACAGGGCTTAACATCTGGGAAGTGCTCAATAAATATTTCTGAATGAATGAGTCCAAAACAAACTGGGGGGGGGGGGGGGGGAGGTGCTGTGATTTGTTGTTAGCAAGGCAGGAAAGAGGTAAAAATGCCCAGGTACAGAAGTCATATTACACCTGACCACCTGACCCACTGTCAATCCAAAGGCCAGTAAGGGGATTGAGGGAGGCATTAAAAGGTAGCTGGATCTGGGAACTAGGTGAAGATGCCAAGGGTGGCAAATATCTCTGGTAGATTCCTTGTTCTGGACTTGTACTGCCCAATAGTAGCTACCTGTGTGGCTACTGAGAACTTGAAATGTGGCTGGTCTGAGTTGAGATGTGCTGTAAGCGTAATACATACACCAGCTTTCAAAGGTTTACATGAAAAAAGGATGTAAAATATATCACTAGTAGTGTTATGTTGATGACATGCTGAAGTGAGGATTTAGGGCTATGATTGGTTAAATAAAATGTATAATTGAAATTAAGTTCACCTGTTTTTTTCTTAATGGGGCTATAATAATATGTAGAATTGCATATGTAGCCAGCATTACACTGTAACACTGTTCTAGAGGAAAGTCCTTGGAGGAGTTATTAATTGGTCAAAAGCCTTCACATGAATGCCCACCATTGGAAAGGCTGAAAGTCTGTCTGTTCTGCAGCCAGCATGGTGCTAGGTACTCTACCGCCTAGTTAAACAAAGGTTTATCCCTTTGATCCAGTAATTTTATTTTGGGGATGTCCTCTTGTAGAGGTAATCTGAAGTGTGAAAAATTCTTTATACATAAAGTTATAGTATATTATTGTAGTGTTATATAATATGAATGAAAAAGAGAAAATAACCTAAACATCTAAATAGTAGAAGAATGATAATATCAACTATAAGAGCCATACAATGGAATATTATGCAGCCATCAAAAATTCTGTTTACCAAAGATTTTATTCTAACATGGCAAAACGCTGTGACAATGTTCAATCAAAATTGCACACATAATACGACTGTGACCCAAGAGGAAATGCTCAGGGGAAAGCGAGTGGAAGGGGTTCTACCAAACCATTACAATCGTCTTTGGACAAGGAAATGAGTGACTTCCCTTTTCTTCTTTCTAGTTTTACAATTAAATGTTAGTTAGCAAGCTTTTGATAAGAGAGAATTGTACACATCTTGTCTCAAGTCAAAAGGGCCAATCTCAGGAGTTTGCTTGAGTGTTGTAAACAGCTGCGGGCGGAGGGGCACGCCGATTCTGGATTGCCCCTTTGAAGCACACACAGCCACAGCAAGCAGCGTGTACCTGGTGGGTCATGCAGTCCCTTAGCCAAGTACACATGTCCTCCATCGACCTAAGACTCCTTGAGAACAGACACTGCAGTGTGGTCCCCCTCTTTCCTCCTGCCCAGCACAGAGCCGGCATGGCCCACAGCCCTGCAAGAGGGTACTGCACCTCTGCTGGCTTCCTGCCGCACCCTTTCCCGCTCTCCTTTCCCTGCGCTGGGCCCGGGAGGCCCACCTGGACGGCTGTTTCAACCCTTGCCAACTAGCTTCTGGTGGGGTTTACCCAAAGTGGAGTCTTGGCAGGAGAGGGGAGGAAGGGAGGGCAGGGCAATGGGAGATGTCATTCCCTGGTCACCTCCCTGTGGGTCTTCTGAAGGTGGCAGCTTTAAGATGCCCTCCTTCTGGTTTCCAGGAACCAAGGACCATGTCATCTCGTTCCCCCCAAGCCTCAAGCTTTGACAGTTCTGTTCGCCTTCTCTTGTGCATCCCTTCCCCCTGGCCATCAGCCCCTTCAGGAAATCCTTCTTGGATCATCCTCACTTGAGTGTGTCCTCTTTCCTGCCGGGACCCCAAACTGACACAGGACTTAACTGAAAGCACAGCTCCTGTGCCACCCAGCGTACCATGAAGAGAGGCACAAAGCACCTCCTAAGATGCTGGGCGTCCCTGGGCCTTGTGGTGTGGAGAGATGGGGCCGAGCCCTGGGGCCGACAGACCCGAGTTCAAACGCAAGCTCTACCCCTTCTAATAGCCATGAGGTCCTTCACTTCTCCAGGTCTCACCTTCCTCACCTGCAAAATGGAGTAAGAACACCTACATTCCAGGAGTATCGTGCTGAAGAAACGAGGTAAGATACCTATACTTCTTAGCATGTTGCCCAGCGTGGGGTAAACTCCAGCAAACGTTAGCTCTCACTCTTACTGCTATTATTAACCGGGGCTGTCAGCCTCGTGAGCGCAAGTGTCCTGTCAGACCACCGCATCCAGAAACGTGCTGCAACAGGGCCTAAATGGCCCTCCTCCGTGCCCTGGGCTGCAGAGGACCAGCACCCAGCCCCATGTTCCGCTCTGCACTGCCCCACGAACGGAGAAGGGGGTTGGGTGGGTGGCCGCAGAGCTAGAGGAGAGGGTGGGAACCAGCGGGACGTGCAGTGCTTTGTGTGAAAATCACCTGTTTATTTAAATATTGTACTCCTGAAAAAAATGCCAGAATGAGAAATATGGGCATTTATGGTAATAATCAAAAGGGAGGGAGTAGGGATTCATAAATGATAGAAAATACAGGAAAGAATGATAAGACATTTGAAATAAAAATTTGCATCGTTAAAAATATCTGGACTTCAACCTCAGAACGAGCGTATCTTTTAAAAGCTCTTCGAAAACACTTCCCCGCTCTCTTTGTCTCTTTTCTTTATAAGCCATCTTCTCTTTAACTCCCTTTGGGAAACTTCTTATAAATGAGGATTTGCCTCTCAAGGGATTACTCTGGTTAGGAAAGTGTTTTATTAAAAAATATATGTTTGCCACAGAATGCTGAGCGATATAATTAGCTGGTCCCTTCTGTTTTATTTCAAAAGGCTGTATGGCCAAGTTCTAATTAAACATATTCTCAGGACATTTGAAATGTGGAGGTGCCTCAGAAATGGGCACTAAAATGAAGGAAGCGAAGGCTTGGGGGATGTAAGCCGGGATGCCGGTGCTCTGGCCACAGCGTACCTAGCATTTAGCCTCATTTCTGTTCCTGAGTGCACAGCTGTCGCGACCGATAAGTCTGCCGCAGCTACCCTGCCCTGCATCTGGGAGGCAAAGAGTCCTGGGCTGGGATTCTGGAGACCTGGGTATGTGACAGGTCATCATGTCCAAAGTGAGAGCTTTTAAGGTCCCTGCTAGCCCTGACTTTTTTTTTTTTTTTTTTTTTTTTTTTTGCGGTACGCGGGCCTCTCACCGCTGCGGCCTCTCCCATTGCGGAGCACAGGCTCCGGACCCGCAGGCTCAGAGGCCACGGCTCACGGGCCTAGCCGCTCCGCGGCATGTGGGATCTTCCCGGACCGGGGCGAGAACCCACGTCCCCTGCATCGGCAGGTGGACTCTCAACCACTGCGCCACCAGGGAAGCCCCCTGACATTTTGATTGTACGTCTGGATGGGTTCCTCTGCCTAGTTCTGGCCACACAGCATAACAGTGTTCCAAATGCCCATACTTCATTTTACTCTGTGAGTCCAGGAATAAAACACAAGGCCGTGGAATCTCGGTCTTGATGGCTCATCCAAGAAAGGCAGTGTGAAGCCCTCATTTGCAAATGAGTAGAATGATGCTTATTTCCTCCTGGAAGAAGCAAACGACGTGAAGATGGAAATATTCTGTCTGCACACAGCAGGACAGGCTGGGAGCCCAGAGTTGAGTTTAAAACAAGCTCTTCTGAAGTCTCCCACCTTGTCACCCTGGTAGCACCCTCACTCTTTGCAAAGCATTTACACATCCATTAAGACCTCTTTAGAAGCAAGCAGTCATTGCTGATGGGGACACACAATGATAACAGCCACTTTGGAAAATAGTTTGGCAGCTTATTCTAAAGTTACACATACTCTCACCATAAGACCCAGCAATCCCAATCCTAGACATTGAGACGCAGGAGAAATGAAAACTTATGTTTACACAAAACCTCTATGTCCATGTTTATAGCAGCTTTATCCACAGTCACCCCGAACTGGAAACAACCCAACTGTCCTTCAACTGATGCATGAATGAGCAAACTGTGGTACATCCATACAGACTGTTGAAATACTCAACAACATGGATACATCTCAAATACTAAGCGAAAGAAGCCAGACTCCAGAGGTGACATACTATATAATCCCATTTAGATTACATCCTGGAGAAGGCAAAACAATAGGGATGAAAAACAGATCAGTTGTTCCTGGCGTGGGAAGTGGGAGTGAGGGGCAGGAGGATACTTTGACTACGAAAGGGCAGCACAAAGGAGTGTTTGGGGTGATGGGACTTTCCCAAATCTTGATTGTGGTGGTGGTTACACGACTCTATGAATTTGTCAAAACCCAGAGAACTGTATACCAAAAGACTGAATTTTACTCTATTCAAATTAAAAAAAAATAAAAATTTAAAACCCTGGCAGGCTTGGTAGTGAATGTGGTGGCCTTTTGAGGTTGCCCTGCCCCTTATTCATTTCACCCTATAAGGGATTAAGCCTATCAAGGTATGGCATTCTCTGGTGATGACTACTGTCCACAGAAGTGGCCCCTGAAAACTGGAGGGAAGGACATAGATTACATGGGCCAGGGACAGGTTTTTTATTTTAATTCTCTTTCCTATTGGATGTGGACAAAAAAAGAGGCAAGCGGGTCCATTTACCACTTGTGACCACTCTTGAAATCATGAGACAAAACACCTTAAGGATGAGATGATCCTGAGAACACAGAGCTAAGAGAGGGCAGAGAAATCTAGGTTCCTGTTTGTATAATTGAGCCAGGATTTACCACTAGACGATTTCCTTAAGCTAGTGTGAGCAGGGGGCTGTATTACTCGCAGACGAAAGCATCCTAGGAAATGCAGTCAGGGAGCTCGTTGAAACATTTCTGTTCTGATCCACAGTCCCAAAGCAACTTGAAACAAACTGGGCAATAAAGAACTTCTATGAACAATAGAAAACATATCCAACAAAAAATGGGGAAAGGACTTGGACAGGCACCTCATGAATAAGGAAATCCAAGCGACCACAAACATATCAAAATGTACTCAATCCCATTAGCATTCATGGAAATGACAATTAAACACAGAGAGACAGTAAAAACAATCACTAGAGTAGAAAATATTAAAAAGAAGGGGAAGAAAAGCTTATACTATCATAAACTGACAAGGATGTAGAACAATGGGAACATTTAAAAACTGCTTGTGGGCGTGAAAATTGACATAATCGCTTTGGAAAACAGTTGGGAGTTACAAATATACATGCTCTATGACTTAGCAGTCACACCCCTCCATATATGTATAACAGACAGCATGGATAACTGTTATGGCTATTATGAAAAATGCCTCTGCGAACATGAGTCCGAGGGAATTCTGGAGAAGTGGCCCCAGAGACAGACGACCCGGATGGTTACAAGTTTTGCTTTACTTCATTACCATTTATTCCAGCCAGAGTCCTCTTAAAAGTGTTTGCTTTTAAGTAAAAGTTGAATCCTTTGAAAAGTATCAGTTCCCTCTTTTAAGTCTAATGTGTTAATCTGACGGAGTGCTCTTTCTGACTGATTATAGTTCAGACCAGATCTGTGCCTTACAGAGACTACTAAGACTTGACACAGGTGTCCTGTCCAACTGCTCCTTATCTGCCTGGAGATCTTTCATCTTAAGAAAATTAAATCATCAGGGGCTTCCCTGGTGGCGCAGTGGTTAAGAATCCGTCTGCCAATGCAGGGGACACGGGTTCGAGCCCTGGTCCGGGAATATCCCACATGCCGCAGAGCACCTAAGCCCGTGCGCCACAACTACTGAAGCCCACGAGCTCTAGGGCCCGTGTGCCACAACTACTGAAGCCCTTGCGCCTAGAGCATGTGCTCCGCAACAAGAGAAGCCGCTGCGACGAGAAGCCCGCACACCACAACGAAGAGTGGCCCCCGCTCACGGCAACTAGAGAAAGCCCGCGCGCGCAGCAACAGAAGATACAAGGCAGCCAATAAATAAACAAATAAATAAATAAAATAAATATATAAAAAAAAATTCAATCATCAGGGCCAGACCCAGACACGCAGGAGACCACACCCAATGCCTCTTGAGTAAGTGAAATATCTACTGTGGGTCCAGGCATAAACTTCATGCATTTTCCTTGTACAAAATCCTTTCATGCTCTTATTTGAGCCTATTGACTTCATTTAAAATATAAATCTAACATGCCCAGACGTCTGTTTCCAAGACTCCATGTTTACCTTAGAAAGGTAAACGTGGCAGGGAATGGCTACGAGAGCCCGTGACACTGTGTAAGAAGACAGACAGAAAACACCTCAAGTCACCTGGGTTTCTGGATGCATTTATTGTAGGCACAACAATGAAATGTTAAATTAGAAGTTGACTAAACCCTTTTTTTAAAAACAGGAACATGTGCAGTGCATAAGGAATCATTATCATCCAATCTTTAGCAAACCTTACCATTCAAAAAAGTTGTTTTATAGATATTTTCCTGTAAGGAAGTCATTCTGTGAGAATGTAGAGACGTTAATCTAAATCCAAGTCTCTAGAAGCATATGTGTGTGCATAGGTGCAAATATGTAGACCTACACACATACATGGACACGGATGAACAATGAAAAATAGTATCTATATTGTGTGTGTGTATATGTGGTGGTTTGGGTCCCATTAAAGAACTCAGGATTTGGATAGAATTCACCCTGATAGCTGAACAATTATGGAACAGCTGCATCCTCAGAACAAAATGACCTTTTCATCAAGTTACAAAACATTAAAGGTTAAAGAATGTTTGAAAGGAAGTTAATACTTTTAAAACATTGAGAAAATTGCCATTCTTTCAAAGACCTGACCAAAATGAGAGCAAAGTGCCACAAGGCATCTATGAGCCTTACCCCGAGGAGGGGTGACATATTTGCATCGCCTGCTTCATTCAAAACTATGAATGAACCTACCTCCTCAGGAAATGAGACAAGGTGGGCCTGGGAGCCGCACAGCACGGGGGCTCACGAGAGGAACCCTTAACGGGCTGGCTCCTAATTGCAATTTTGAAATCACATTGCT
Source organism: Phocoena sinus (assembly GCF_008692025.1). NCBI lineage: Eukaryota > Metazoa > Chordata > Mammalia > Artiodactyla > Phocoenidae > Phocoena > Phocoena sinus. The sequence continues at coordinate 19,005,184 of NC_045781.1, forward strand.
TCTCCTCTCAAGTAGCGATGGCAAGGCGAGCAAATCAATGAGACTGTCAGATTTTCCAGGCTTCTATTTTCCATCTGACCTGGATGGTGCAAATTCCACTCGCTACTAACAGGGAAAATAGAAATATCAGTGAGGCTCTTCACCAAACCCCTTCCTTTAATTAACTCCCAGAAAGGCCTGGAGAATCCACCTTACTCGCCCTACAAATGCCCACTCTTCCCAGGAAGTCAGGCGGTCTGTGTTCTGCCCTGACTTCCACACCTCCCCCCTTTCTTTCTTTTTGCCCCACTCGAAGCACCAGCTTGCAGCATCCTCCAGGGCATCCAACCTCAGCCTGCTTATAAGCCTTTGTCTTCAGGGAGGTCTGACCCTGTGGCAGCCCCTCTCGCAGTGGCTGGAGGAGGGGTCACTATCATTAGACAACCACTGTATGTCAACCTCTTCACCAAAGCACCAACATACATCATCCCAGGGAAGCCTCGCTTTCCCTGGGAAATGGGATCTGCTGTGACTTGCCCATCGGCAGACAGCTAGTAACACCGTTCCTCTTTCAAACCCCGGTCTGACCCTGAAAGCTCCCGGGAGGCAGCGCAAGGGAGCAAAAGCTTCAAAGGACTTCTCTGACTTTGATCAAATTTTTCCTCCCCAAGTCCTACTCTGCTTAGGAAGGAGAGAGCCGCCCATTTTAGAGATGAAGGAGGTGAGGCTCTAAAAGCGTGGGCAATCTGCTTGAGGTCACTTGGTGAGTTATAGGCCACCAGCCCAGGCCCTGCATTTGCACGGGCAGAGCTTGCACTCACCTGCTGTGTGCACACGAGCAGCTGCTCATTTGGCCCTTCTGTGCTGCTGATAGGTGCTTCTCCTAGCCACCTTCCCTCATGCCTTCATGCATCCTGGGCTGGAGAGCCAGCTCTCTACTTTCTCACCTTCGCTGTCTACCTTCTAGACTCCTGACGTGCCCCAGATAGGATCATCCTCCAGAGAGGTGGCATTTCTGGACATTTGAGACGGGTGTGTCTCCATGACAAATTTCCCCATTGGAGGACGACTCTGGCCCATTTTCAAGTCTCATTTTTCCTGGCCGACAGGTGAGGCCTGAGGAAGAGGAAGGAGGGTTTGTGGGCTGCTGGACTGCTGAAGGGAGCCCTCCCTGCCATGTGCCATAGAGCCAGGGGGACTCCACAGGCCCTCACTGTTACTGTGACTGGTAGGCCTTCTCCTAGTGAGAACCCTACCCCCAGGCATTCAAGTTGGCAGGGACTGAAGATTCTCTTGAAAATTAGGGAGGACCATTTGTACTTGAACTTACCCCTTCCCCAGCTATTTCCCCCAAGTATTCCCAGCAAAACCAGAGCCAGAGCCCCCTCTCGGCAGCCAAAACACTCCTAAACACCTTAAATCAGTGGTCCCCAACCTTTTTGGCACCAGGGACCAGTTCTGTGGAAGACACTTTTTCCATGAACCAGGAAGCGTGGCGGGGATGGTTCAGGCGGTAATGTGAGCGACGGGGAGCAATGGGGAGCGACGGGGAGGGATGGAGAGGACGGGGAGGGATGGGGAGGACAGGGAGGGATGGGGAGGACGGAGAGGGATGGGGAGGGATGGGGAGGGATGGGGAGGGATGGGGAGGGATGGGGAGCGATGGGGAGGATGGGGAGGACAGGGAGGGATGGGGAGGACGGAGAGGGATGGGGAGGGATGGGGAGGACGGAGAGGGATGGGGAGCGATGGGGAGCGATGGGGAGGATGGGGAGGATGGGGAGGATGGGGAGGGATGGGGAGGACGGGGAGGGATGGGGAGGACAAGGAGCGACGGGGAGGATGGGGAGGGACAGGGAGGATGGGGAGGGATGGGGAGGACGGAGAGCGACGGGGAGGATGGGGAGGGGTGGGGAGGACGGAGAGGGATGGGGAGGACGAGGAGCGACGGGGAGGATGGGGAGGGACAGGGAGGATTGGGAGGGATGGGGAGGACGGAGAGCGACGGGGAGGATGGGGAGGGATGGGGAGGACGGAGAGGGATGGGGAGGACGGAGAGGGATGGGGAGGGATGGGGAGGATGGAGAGGGATGGGGAGGATGGGGAGGGATGGGGAGGGATGGGGAGGGATGGGGAGCGATGGGGAGCGATGGGGAGGATGGGGAGGGATGGGGAGGACGGGGAGGGATGGGGAGGACGGGGGGGATGGGGAGGATGGAGAGGATGGGGAGGGATGGGGAGGACGGGGAGGACGGGGAGTGCAGCAGCAGATGCAGCTTTGCTCGCTTGCCTGCTGCTCACCTCCTGCTGTGAGGGCCGGGAACCTGGTCTGTAGCCCAGGGGTTGGGGACTCCTGCTTTTTTTTTTTTTTTTCTGTACCTGGGCCTCTCCCATTGCGGAGCACAGGCTCCAGACGCGCAGGCCCAGTGGCCATGTCTCACGGGCCCAGCCGCTCCGCGGCATGTGGGATCTTCCCGGACCGGGGCAAGAACCCGTGTCCCCTGCATCGGCAGGCGGACTCTCAACCACTGCGCCACCAGGGAAGCCCCGGGGACCCCTGCTTTAAATGATGCAAAAGGCTTCTTATAAATTAATCCCCCTATTTGGGCCACAGATTTTAAAGGTATTGATAATATCTCTAAGGTGATCAAAAGTCAAAATTCACTCTCTGTCAAATTTGTATTCAGTACCTACCATTTTTTTCTATGTGTATTTACAGTTAGCCAGCCTGGGTCAAGGCTCTGAGAGCCCGCTGCCCCCTTGCACCAGGGTGCCCCCTCTCCGGGTGAATGGGGACTATGGGGAGGATGGCTGCAGATGACTGACTTGAGTATAGCTTGTCTCCAGAGAGGGCCCTAGAGGACCCTCTGCACTGGAATTCACACTTCCCTGTTGGCTGCCCACCACCTGCCTTTGGCAGGGGGCAGGGGTGGGGATCAAGCACTCCCTGGGGCAGTCCTTAGCTGGGATCTGTCTCTAAGTCCTGTTGAGATGGAGAAAGAGCAGTGTGCTCACCACTCCACCGTAGAGAAAGACAATTGCACTTCTAAAAACTCTGTACTTAAAAAATATCTACAAAACAGAAACAGACTCACAGACATGGAGAACAGACTTGCGGTTGCCAAGGGGGAAGGGGTGGGGAGAGGAATGCACTGGGAGTGTGGAGTTAGTAGATGCAAACTATTACATTTAGAATGGATAAACAACAAGGAGGTACTACTGTATAGCAATCTCCTGGGATAAGTCAGAATGGAAAAGAATATAAAAAAAGAATGCATATAGATGTATAACTGAGTCACTTTGCTGTACGGCAGAAATTAGCACAACAATGTAAATCAAATATACTTCAATTATATATATATATATATATATATATATATATATATATATATATTATATATATATATATGTAAGCCTGCAGGGCCATGGTGGGCCCCAGGGTACTTGGCATCGATGAGCCATGCGGGTGGTGGGAAAGGAGAGATGCTGAGCAGTCAAGAGCTATCCGCTGGGCCTTGATGGAAGCCAACCCGGTGTCCCAGAGAAAGTTCCCCGCCAAGTCCTGAGCCACAGTCAGAGCCAGGCCAGGAGGCCAGCTTCCCTGCACCTGCAGAGTCCCTGCATTCCTTAGAGTCCAGAGGCCAGCACCACAGCAGAGCCAGTCTCTTCTATGTGCACTTGCACACTCGCTTATTTCCACACTCCTCCTGACTGGTGCTGTACACGCATTCTCTCCTTGCATGCTTTTGCACACCCACAGGAGCTCCTGCCTCGGGGTGTGGGTGCTTCCTCCAGGATGTGTTTTTCTAGGGGAGGAGTTCTGCTGCTGAAGCCTGTTGTCAGCACACTGGCACTGCCTGCTCAGGCTTTCCCAAGAGCCAGGCTCCCGCAGTGCCCCAATCTAGTCCCAGCTCCCAGCGCCCTGGAAAGCCCGGCCTGCGTGGACGCACAGTCCTCCGCTCAGGGCAAGTTGGATTTATCTGCTCCAGAATTTCAATATTGGAGTGCTTTGGAGAGGGTGGTCAAGATCTGGGGCGGGCGAGGGTCTTATCTTGAAGTGATCTCAGTGGAACAAACACTGTTTTAACAGAAATGCTAGATTTGTTAGGGGAACCTAGAGAGGGGAGTTGGAGTCAAGGGGCTAGAGCTGTTCTTAAACCCCTCCTTGGCGTCACCACCTGCCTCTACCATCCATCATTAAGTCCAAGCGCAAGACCCACATGGAGACCGCAGAGCGCCTAGTCCTCTAGGCCAGCGGTGGGAGCTCCCCAGCCCCCTGCCCCACCTCCCGTCCCTGGGGCGGGAGCAGCGTCCCCGCCGTCCCGCCTGAGGGCGCTGTTGGAGAGGTGGTACGGCCAGCTGCCGCCGCGGGCTCAAAGGGGGCGCCCCAGGGACTCCACCTCTAACCCCTGGCCTAATTTGAATATTTCATTGGCTGCCGCCAGTCTGGTCAATTTATCATGCAAATGCGGGTGCCCTCCGCGCCAGAGAGGAGCCGTCGCCCGCGCAGGAGAGCGGCGCCCGATTGGTGGCCGAGACAGCTGCATTTGTAATATTTTTCTTTGGGCATTAGAGTCATTTACCAATGCCATCGCCTCAACTCGAGGCACTGAATCACAAGCCACTTAAAGGTTTGTATTGGCAGCTTTGAAACTTCTTAACATGTTCTTTTATTTTAAATCAAGTGTCAACCTATTGCTGACCTCCCCCCCCAAAAAAAAACCCCACAAAAACTGCAGCAGCTACAAACTATTTTGTTCCCTCATCATCTGTGCACCGGGTGACCGCCCCTGCCTTGTCACAGGGAGGAGGACTCGACCTCTTTGGGGTGAGCACTTGGTAGACCTGAAATAAATTATCTTTGCGAATGCATTCGGTGTTGAGAGGGTACTGACAGAAGAGAAAACAAAAAGGAACCAGAGAGTAGGAGGAAGAAAGAAGATGAAGGAGATGCGGGAAATAGAAGTGGCAGAAAGACGAAGAGGGAAGGGAGAATTCAGAGCTCCTGTGCGGAGGAGGAAATTCTTGGAGTTATCAAAGCTGCCAAGATAAGAGACTATCTGAATACAAAGAATCTGAACCTGCTGGCCACCGTGTCCCAAAGAATTCTGGCTCTGCTCTTCTGGAAATACAAGGGATATGCACCAAGTTTCAAGAAGTAAAAATGAAAAAGGACGAGGCCCCAGCACAGTATCTCTCTATTGTACCTGCCCTACTGAGAATTGTGCTAGGTCTCGGTTTTTCCCGTTTTGATACTCAGTGACAAACACAAAACCATAATATAAAAGATAGAAAAGAAGAGCGATATAGAAGAGGAGAAAGGGGAAACGAAATTCCTCCTCATCTTGCAAATTCACTGGCTGGTTAATGAGGTCACCAGGCTCACTGGTGCAACACTGGGGCTGTCTGGTCTGAGAAGACCTGGTGGTTTGATTTCTGAGACCTCCTCCTCTCCAGGGCTGCTGCATTGCACGAGCCTGAGCTCAGCCTGCTAGCGATTCACAGGCACGATTCTTTCCGCGGAACTTGCACCCGCGGGAAGAGATAAGCACCTCCGCTTTCGAGCTAGCAAGGAGCTGCTTACTTCCAGCCAGGGGTGGGCCCCACCGCGGCTGCAGCTGTCTGGAGTGTAGTTTATTTTTTTCTTTTTTTTTTCCTTAAGCTTTGCCTAAATGGTTTATAAAAATCCATTTCACTCAGAGTGGGAAAAAACACGCCACGCTACAGCGAGTAATTCTGGAAATTCCCCGCGCAATTGAGGTCAACGCGTGGGATTTGATCAAAGGGCGTTTTGCCAGTAATTGTGCCCTCCAAACTGGCCTTAATGTACATCTGTCCTTCTTAGACCGCAACACGAAGACTTTCAATTTTCTTTAATTTTAGGTCTCCTAAAAAAGTTTTTTGAAAGTTCGGTGAACGACTGGGCTTGAAAGAGAATTATACAAGAAAGGGGAGTGGAGTCTAAACTGGGCTCCCCATATCTGAAAATCTGGTACTGAGAGCAGAGGAGAGCCCGGGGGTGGTAGGGAAGGAAAATCCTCAGCGGGTCTTGGGAAACCACAGAAAGTAGTCCCTACCAATCACCCAGCTAGGAGATGGGTATGTAGGCAGACCTGGCTCCCCTCCGATAACCGTGTTCCCTCCCTCCCTGTTAGGTACATAGTTTTTAGTATTTGTCTTGAAATACGTTTATAACTGCCTGGAAATCCCGAGTCGGAAGAAAAGAAAAAAATGAGTCATCAAGGAGGGGGACCTGCCAGCCCTGGCTTTTTAGAGGGCTTCCATCCAAAGTTTAGGAAGTCCCAGTCATGCCCAGGAGTTCAGGGATGGCCTGGGGGCCGCCTTGCTCTGCCCTGCCCCAGCTGACAGCGGACCTCAAGGCTGGCCAGAGAAGATCAAAGGTCCTTTTGCCTTTGAGTCGGGTGGTCCTGGTGGGATTGGCAGATCCGCAGTGAGAGTAGTTGGCAAAGCTGGGCCAGGCCTCTGTGGCGGAGCCACAAGAAATTTACAAAGTAGGAAGCCCCCGCCTGAGGGGAAGGGTTGGGAGCCTGTGTACCCGAGTGTTGGTGGGGCGGCGGGGGGCGGGGGGGTTAGCTTCACATTCTTAACACCAGTTCTTGACCTTGGGCCAATATGTCTACTTTTCTTCCAGGAGTGCTTTGCCCCGCCCCCAGTCCCATCCAGGCTCGCCTGATGCAGCTCCCCCAAGGCTCCACAGAAGTGGCATTAATATACCGCTCCGATTTTCGAAGGTTTATTGCACGTCAAAACTGTAAAAGTTCTTGGGAGAATTTACAGACAAAACATCTGGTTCGTTAAAACAAAGCTACCGGAAAAAGAGAAACAAACTTCGCTGCTTTGTAAATGCACTTTTAGCAAACAATTAACCGCCTGGCTAGGGCCTGGCCCCAGGGTCCAACTCCTTCTCGTTTTGGCAGGGGCTGAGGTCCCGGGCCCAAACCTTGGTTGAGGTGTGCAGGTGCTGGCAGTCAGCTTCCCTGCACCCAGGGTACTCCCTACTGCCTAGCCCAGATTGTGGCGAGGAGGAGTGTGAAAGCGGCCGAACCAGAGCGCCAGCGTTCCAGGAGGGCGAGGGCTTGAGAGCACTTGGCGCCGCCTCCCCTGGCATTGCTGGGCAGGCAGTGGCTCCCCAAAGGCCCACCGCCCGGTCAGATGCCCTCACACCTTGAAATGGGGTGCAGACTCCCAGAGCGCGCCCTGTCCCTCCAGGCGGCCCGCGCCTCCCTCGGGGCACGGAGAACCCCTCTTCAAGGTCTGGGCTTAGGCCGCTGGACCCCCAACCTACCCTGGCTACCCTGCCTGGACCGGCAGCTTCAAGGATGCTTCTTTCCGGAAGGCTTTTTCCCTCCTGGCCATCCCAAATGAGGACACACTTCACTCAGCTTGGCTTGGGTCCGGCGGACTCTCACCCACTGCCCTCAACTGCACCTTGTAGACAACCTCGGCTGCCTCCCGGCGGTGGCCCGCCTGCTCCTTCCCCAGCGCGAACTTTCCGACTCCAGACGCAGCGCGCTGCAGCTGGATCCCTGCCCCTCCACCGCACACTTTTTTGGAGCCACGCCTGCGTACTTCCCACCTCCCCAACTCGTCCGGGTCGGGCTCGGGTTAGCCCAGGGCAGGAACACCCCCGGGGTGGTAGAGACCCGCTCAGGTAGGCCCTGGCACTGCGGCCTGGGGCTCCTTGACTTCCGAGAGCTGGAGTCGGGCCTCTAACCCCTGACCTGAAGGAGCCGCGTTTGGAAGCATTTGTACTGAACAGGGCTCAGCATCCCGCCGCGGAGAAGGAGCGGGGTTCTACTGGGCCCCAGGAGCAATCTTGGGGGTCAGGAGTTGTCTTCATGGCCCCTGGGAATTTTGGGGGCTCTTAACAGGGTGAGCCACCTGGTCGCAACGGGAGCCGCCAGTTTCCCCTACGGGCGTTTGCCACCGGACATTTTGGTGTCTCCCCACTGTCCCTTAGGCAACTTCTCCTTCTACTTTTAGGGGTGTAAAAAATTATTCCCAGAAACACGGCACTTCCCAGAGGTGGGAGCATTTAACTGGCCTGGAGGTTACTTTTTGCGTGACTCACGCGTGTAAGAAGTTGCCAGGTGCTTGTGTTGGGCGGAAGCCTGTTGTTGCTTTTCAAAGGAATGGTCTCTGCAACTCTTCAGAGTTGGGTACAAAGATTTCTTCTATACAGTGTGTATTCTACAGAATTCTAGCTCCTCCGCCCGGCGCGGGCTTTTCCTCCCTCTAGTCTAGCGTGAAAACAGCTCGGCCGCTGGATGTGGTGCGCGAAGCCCGCACCCTACAGCGTGGTCCGTCCGCCCCGAGAAAGGAGCCCCAGCGAGCGCCGCCGCGGCCGTCTCTGGCCTCCTCCGGAACCGCGCAGACCTGGGCGCACGCCGAAAAGCAGTTCCTGTATCCCTTTGAACTCGGGAATCGCGGAACGAATAGAAGCACAGGTTTTGACCTGCTTTTGTAGTCGACTCGGAGGGGCCGAACTCACCAGGCATCCGGACAGATACTTTCACGGTAGGAATAATGCAGATATATCAGGGAAAGTGCCAGGGACAGCCGCCCCGCAAATGTCCGAGGAGGAGTAGGTTCTATGTTCGCTCTTCCTCTTAAGTTCTTGGGAGGACAAGAAAGGCCCTTTGGCCCGGCCAGACTGATCAGGGACATATGTGAAGGTGTCTGTCTTCTGGACACTGTGTGTGGGGGGGGGCGGGGGAGCGATAGGGAAAAGCAAGAAGCAAACGCAGGGGAACATGTCACCACCGCCGGGGTCAGTACTCTGGAAGAATTGCCGGGAACCCCCTGCAAAGCACTGGCTTCTCCAACGTATGGCCCTGCTTCCTCTCCCTCTGTAAGTAAAATGTGAATTACAGACTTACTGCCACCCAGACACTATTTCTCCCTAAATCTAGCCCGTGGTTCTCAGTGGGATCCGCGTTTTCTTCCCTCCTCTCGCTCCTCACTGTCAGGCCATGTTACAAAGCAGCCGGGCAGGGCCTGGCAAAGTTTTAGATTGAGACCTCCTGGCTAAGACCTGCCTGGCGACCTCGACAGCCTCAGACTCGGCCCAGCAGAAGCGGGTTTAAGCCACGGAGTTCAGGTAACTTCCAGGTCTATACTATGCGTGCTGCGGATTTGGGAAACCTCCCTTCCTTCTTTCCTATGCCGTACCCAGTTCACAGAAAAGGGGCAGAGAGAACATGATGGAATGCAAGGTTGACACTGACCCCCTGCATCTGTCCCATCCTTAGAATGGCCTGCAAAACTAGTCATGTTTAGAGGTCCCGGTATTCAAGGGAGTGCGTGTGGCTAAAAGATCCCCGTAGAGATCCGGGTTCCAGGCTGTGCCAAGCCGGGCCGGAACCCTGTTTGCGTGTCCGGGCAAAGTAGCGCGGTCGCAATATGCACTCCGCATAGCCCGTGTTGTGCGTGACGGGCTGTCGCGGCGATGTGAAGCTCACTGATGGATGTGCCAATGGTTGGACGGACAGATGTTGGGGCGGATTGCACTCCGCGCGGCCCCTGAGCTGGGGAGGGCGAGGCAGCGGTCAGGCGGTGGCTGCCGGCTGCGCGGAGACGGGAGCTCAGGCCGCGGCCGGCAGGGGGAGGGGGCGGAGGCAACTGAGGTTGGGAGAGCAGCGCGAGGAAGGAAAGGAGGAGTGGGGAGCACAAGCCAGGGCGAAACTCTCAGCCTTCCGTGCGCGGCGCCCAGCGCCGTGCACTCACTACAACCGGCGGGCCTAAGTGGGCGCTCGGCGCGTGGAAGGTGAGCCGGGGAATGGCAGGAGCTGACCTCCCGCGGCGCCTACCCTCCTTCAGGCAAGTGGTGCTCAGTGCCGCAACCAGAATCCTAGAATCCTGAGGCCACGGGCGGCGTCTGCCAACTCACCGTTTTCTCGTTCGCAAAAAGCGTTTCACGCCCTACGGCCGCGCCTCCCGGGCCTGGAGGGACAGTCGTTTTGGCCTCTGCGGCCGCAGGCACCAACTGCACGCCGCGCCCCCGCCCCCGACTCCGCCTCACAAGGCCAGCCTCCGAGCCCAGCCTCCGCTCGACTCCGACTTCCCGCAACCACCCGGGGTCCGCATCCCGCAACTCCGAGCGCTCTTGCGCGCGCCAAGGCTTAGGAGACGTCTTTATAGCCCGGGAGGACGGCGGCGGCGCATCTGCATTCAGGGAAGCGTCTGGACCCAGCCCAAGCTCTTAGGCTGGGGGCGAGCGGAGACTTTTGATCTTACCGTCAGGGTGAGATCACGGTCTCCTAGTCTAAAAGAGAAAGCATGCCTGTGAACTTTTAAAACAAACTTGCAAAAACAATCACAAAGAAAAAATAAAGAAAAGAGGGGGCAGAAGAAGAGGGAGAGACTAAAAAAGAAACATAAGGTGGGGGGGCGGGGAAGGAAGGAAGGAAGAAGGCCAGGGTTTACAGCTCCCGGAGCGCTCAGGCAGCCAGGTCCAGGGCACTGGGCTCCGGCCCTCGCCGGGACTCTCGGACGCTGGGCCCAGGAAACTCCCTGGGCCCCAGCGGCGCGCCCGGGAGCAGCACCGCCTCGGGGGCAGTAGGCCTGGCGGCAGCCCCCGCATTCCCGCCAACGCCGCCCGGCAGCGCCCGGAGCCGGCCCCGCCGATGCCGCCCCATTCCCGGCCCAAGAGCTGGCCTAGGGAGACGCAATCGAGCCCGCAGCGCATCGATGCGCCGCCGCCCGCGCCTCTCCGGCTCCCGCTCAGTCGGCGCCGCTGGGGGGGTCGTCCCAGTGAGCTCCGGCCCACCAGCGCCCTAGCGGCCGCCCGTGAGCCCGCTTTACCCCGCGGCTAACGCAGCCCTGCCAGCTCCTCCTCTCCACGGCCCGCCGACCCGGCCCGCCGCGAGTCTCAGCGATACCAATCACCCAATCAATAATCAATTCTGTTTGCTCAGTACTGCTGGCTGGCCGGGCGCAAGGCGCGGTGGCCCCTCTCGGGGCGCCCCGGGGCGAGGGATGGGCTTGGGTGCCCGAGTTCCTGACCCCGTCGCCGTCCCGCCCTGGGATCTGCCTGCGCCGGTGGTGGGGGGCGCGCCCCGGCGCCTAGGTGGCGAGGGGCGGGGTGGAGGTACCCTGATTTTCCCAGTCAGGAGAGGAAACTTGGAGGCACCCCCTCCCACACCAACCCCCGGGACAGCCCGGGAAAGTTTGCCCGGAAAAAAAAAAATTGGGGGAAGTGGCTGCGGCGGGTCCCGGGGGAGGAGCCCTGGTGGCGCGGGGTCTGAGAGCAGCCCCCACCCACTCGGGCCCGCGCCCACTTCCTCCCCCGAGGGCGCCGGCGCCCGCCCGCGGGCCCTGCCATCCCCGGGGGTGCGCGGGCCCAGGCCCGGGGTCCGAGCTGGGGGCTTTGGACGCGGCGTTTGGAGAGAAGTGCGGCCCGGGAGGGGCATCGGGGGACGGCCAGGGGGCGAGGCTGGGTGGGGAAGAGGGGCGGGCGGGAGTAGCTAGCGGCCCGGGACGGGCTCGGCCGGGCCGGCGCCGCGTCCCTGCTTGCGCGCATGGGGCGGAGGCGGAGGGCCGGCACCCCCTCCCCGGACTGGGCGGGGGTCCTAGACAGGCCCGGGGCCGGGAGCGGGGGCGCGGCGCCCCCGCGGGCGGGCGAGTGACACGATCATCTCCTTTTCCTTTAAGCTTGCCTGTTGCCGACGCCGCCGCTCCAGCCGCGCAGCGGGCATAAGACTGGACCGCCGAGCCCCGGGCCGCGGCGGCGGCGGCTGAGCGCCCCCTCCGATGCCGTGACCCCCTGCCCGGGGGCGGGGGCCAGGGCTTCACCGGCCCAGGCCGCTCCCGCGCTCCTCCTCCCACCCCTCTGCCCGCCTTCTCCCCCTCTCCCCGCCCCCCGGCCCTGAACCCCGCGCACCTCGTCTGGGGACGGGGCGGGGGTGGGGCAGGGCCGCCGCTCCTCCCCGCCCCCTCCTCCTCCGGCCTCTGGAGCGATTTGTCAAACTTCCCAATCCGCCGGCAGCGCGGTCCTCCTCCTCCTCCTCCTCCTCCTTCACCACCTCCTCCTCCTCTGCCTCCTCCTCCCCCCGCGCTCCTCCCTCCCCGCGCCTCCCTCTCCCGCCCTCCTTCTTCCCTCCGCACGTTCGGGGATCGCGGCGGAGCGCGGAGCGGGGGGGACGCGGAGAGCCGGGGCTCAGCAGCATCCTGCGGGCGGCCGCTCTCCGGGGGGGAGGCTGAGAGCCGGCCCGCCTCGCCCCCCCGCGGGCCCGCCGCCCCTCCCTCCCTCTCCTCAGCCCGGCAGCGGCGGCGGCGGCAGCGGCAGTCGCCGGAGGAGCATCATGCCGAGGAGGAAGCAGCAGGCGCCCCGGCGCGCAGCAGGTACGAGCCGCTTCCCCTTCCTCCTCTCCTCCGCCTCCTCTTCCTCTCCTCGCCCCGCGTCTCCAGCCGGCGGCGACCCCGCTTCTTGCCCCGCTCCTCGTCCCTCTCGCTCTGGCCGCGCAGAGTAACTCCGGGGCGCCGGGCTCGCTCGCCGCTCTCCTGTCTGGTGCGTGCGCCCGCCTCACGGACCGGCGCCCCCCGGACGCCCCGCTGCGCTCTGCAACCCCCCCCCCCCCCCGCCCCTTCCCGCTCGCACCCACTTCGGGAACCGTGCTCGCTCGCGGCGAACTGAGCCGGGCTGGGTCCCTGCCTCCTCAGCTCTCTGCCTGGCCGCGGAGAGAATAGGAAGGAGCCCTCTTCTGTCTCTTTCTGTGGGGGCGGGCGGGGTCACCTGAGTTCTCCGGGACACCTTCCGTGTCCTCCCGCGGCCGGCCGGCGGGGGACTGCCTGGTGTCTCTGCCGAGCGAAAGAGAGCGAGCGAGTGAGTGAGCGGGTCTCTTCGGCCACCTTACTGCTAATCCGATTGATTCTTCATTTATTGGGCCCAAACCGGGCACAGACGGTGGAAAGCAGAGCGCACAGGGTCTGGGTATTGTCAGATGACTGTCAAGTCGATGTTAGATGCTGGCGTTCCCTTTTCCCCTGTTTGTTTTCGCTTACCCCCCACCCTCCTTCCACTGCTTCTCCCATCCTCATCTCCTCATAGCACTTAGTTCTGGGACGTGTCAGAGTACTTTCTCCCCATCACCCCCCGCCTTTTTTTTTTTTTTTTTTTCCAGGAGTGTCAACTCCTTTTAAGACTGAGCCGGGTTTTTTTTTTTTTTCTTTTCTGGAAAAAGCACTGAAAGCAAAACAAAACCCACACACATAACATTATTTTGCAATAATGTCAGTTGGGGGCATGTTGCTTGGAAGAAGGGTTTCTGGCCCTTTGCCACCCTTGATTTGATGACTGATTGATTGCCCATCATGCTGCTGCCTTTGATCTATTCATTCCCAATAAACATCAATAAATCACTTGAAATGGTGAGGCCAAGCTCTGTGACGTCACTAGGGCCCTGTCAGTGCAACTTCTGGGATTTGGGGCGGATTGCTGAGAGGACCACATATGGACAGGATGTATTTTGATATGAGTAACATTCAGATGTGCAGAGGTTCAGATGCTGCCTGAAGGGGAGGGTTAAGTGGAGGTTCGTTTCTTTTCTTTCCTTTTTTTTTTTTTTCCTTCTCTTCCTTTCTTTTCTGTTCTTTGCTTTTGTGGAAGAAGGGAGGGGAGGGAGAAGGGTCAGGGCATTGCCTGGTGCCCTTTTTGGATGAAAGTATGGTACCCATGTTGCCCCGGAGTGCCTGTAGTAGCAGTGGGGGTGATGGTGATGGTCATTTCTGTCACTTCAGCTGGCACTGCCGGTAAAGCTCACACACCGGCTGCATCTGAACTTGAGTCTTCTCACACAGGATCACAGGGAGGAAATGCTGTTCTTTCTTCTCCCAAAAATGTACTGTCCTGTTAGTGTCCTAAGAAAATCGTAGAAGAAAACAGACTTGGTTTGGGGCATATATTACAAATTTTGCTTTCTGTCCTCAGGGTTACCCAAATTTAGAAAGTTTGAAAATCCCAGTAGTGGTTGTAGGGAGGGTGCTGCCTCTCAAGTCACCTCCTGGCTGGTGCTTTTTGCCTATCCCATCTTCTACTTTAAATTCCAAGCTCAAGCAATGAGCTTATCTACCCAAAATAAACTCTCAAAGTTTGGAGGACTCCTTCACAAAGTTGGGCAGTAGGAGTGTCTTGGACTGCTTCCAGTCTTTGGGATTTTTTTCTTTCCTTTTTGGATGCACATTTGAAGGTATCTGTGTGTCTCAATCAAATGAACCATATGTGACTGCATCTTTACATTTGGTTTAGAATCCTCTCCGCCTTTGCTTCATCTTTTCTCTTCCACCTTGCCAATCTGAGACTCTTATTTGATAAATTTCTGCTAAAAATAGTAGAGGAGGAGGAAATGTGCTGTTGGTTTTATTTATCTATTTTTTTTAAAGCAACCTGTTCACTGACCTTTTTGCACCTTCTAAAAAGCCAGCCAGGAAATCTCAGGTCAGTTAAGAAATATTCATTATATAAAAACTTGACTGCACTACTAATAGGAGCTGGAAGAATGGTTTTGCTCTATCAAAATGACCCGTCAAAACGACTTTGTTTCATATTTGATTTAATTGTCTCTCTCCTGACAGGCACATTCATCAATAGCTTAATGGTCAATCAGAAGTTGGCAGCATGAGTGCTTTTTTTCTTTCTCATACCCGGGTTTTGGATTTACTTTATCAGAATGCCTCTGCCTAATGGACGTGTGGAGGAGGGGGGGAATGTCTGAAGGGCCACTTATTTAGGAGAGTGGAGGAATAAAAAAAACCTTCCACATCCAGGCTGGTGATACGTATGCACAGGCCCATAAGTGCGCTGTGTGAGTTTGTTTGCTTATTTGGATGGACAAGAAACTTCCCATTTTTTTTCTCCTTTTTTCAGTTCTCCTAGCTGCAAGTTATAAGGTTCATGCCTGCGTTTGTGGCATACTGGGAGTGATGACAAATTGATTGCTTTGTACCGATAGAGAGTGGGGAAAAAGAAAGATGTCTGCTGATTGGTAACTGGAAATCCATTCCCCAGCAACCTTGAGGAGACTGGAGAATTTTTTCCCCCCTCCAAACTGAAAGGTCCGCTCAGCCATAAAAAAAGAAAAGTTGTTTTGCCAGCTTCATTAGTGTTCACCTAATTAGCTGTAAACCTGATGGATTCCTGACAGCTTTAATGATTGGAGATGACAAGCTCGACGCAGTGTCATCCAGCAGAATTAGGTTTGCAGCTAGTTTGATGTAATCAAGTTGATATTACACAGTCCTGGCTGCCTTTAGTTGTGCATTAACTCAATTTTCTGCTGCAGGTGACAAATGGGCTTTGGTACCTGGATAATCATGTCATAGGAATTAGGGCCCTTTTAATGGTCTGGGGGTAGAATAACAACCACAAAGGGCTGAGAGCTGGGGAGAGCGTGCAGACATAGCACACAGGTGCACACGGTTTTTACATCTAGGCCAAATGTAACACTGTTCTCCAGAAGGCCAGAGCAGGCTCCAAGAATCCCTGAAAAGATGTATTTCTGCCCTTTAGGATTTCTCTGTTTTTGATAGAAATTATGCACGGCTTAGTGTCTTTTCTTAAAGGGGAGAGAGAAATTTCTTCACCTGCTGAAGAGAAACCTGGGCAGGAGTTTCCTCTTTCTCCAGGCATGTAATTTTAAAGGGCTGTACATTTGTGCTGGACAAAAGCTATTGCCTGTAGAAGTTCAGAGGAGCGGGGTTACAGAGGCCCCTGTCCTTTGGGCAAAACGACCATTTTCCCACTCTCCTATGTGTAGCATTTGTTTTTCAACAAGTATTTTTTGATAATACCGGAAAAGAAAGTCAAGCAGTACTTAATAGCAGATCACGTTTTATTCTTTCCTGTTCATTTTCTGGAAGGAAGTGTAAAATCATTAAAAGCCATTGCCTAAACTCCACCCTCCCCTCAAAAAAAAAAAAAAAACAATCCAACAAACGACAACTTGCCACTGACCTTTTGAGTCTTATTTGGTGAAAGAGAATAACCTTCCATGGAGTTCTTAGGTGGTCCCACTGCAAAGGTAAACCTTCAAGCATCTTGACTTCTGTCAAAGTGGTTTGGAGCCCTGAGGACCTGCTGGGGTAACAGATCACTGTGGGTCCCCAAGGAATAGGATAAGCTCATGGTGGCACAGCCTGGGGGTTTTTACTTTGCCGGTAGACACGGGCAAACTAAAAGATGGCACACCTGGCGGTGTCCAAGTAACACCATCCCAACCTTCCTAAGTCTCGTCCACATACCAGGCAGCTCCAGAGAGGAGCTTTTCTCTCTTGGAAGTACATGGAGCATTCAGGAAGGCATTTAGGCATCAGCCTTGGGAATTTATTTGCTCTCAAACCTGCCACACGTCTCTCCTTTGGACAGACGTTCTACCCTGTAGCAAGGTGACAAAATGACTGGTTTTGGTCGCTCTGTGATTCCCTGCACCCCTTTTCCTACAAAATGAAAGGAGCAATGTAAATTCTAAAAAAAGAGAAATCAAGAAGCTGAAGGGGAAAAACAAAGAGGGCAGGAGGCAAGGCTATTCCCCTGGACATCCACACAGGGGAGAGAAGCTTCCCGAATCAGCTGCTGTGCCCCCATTATCTTGACAACTGTCAGTTAGGGCTTCAGTGCTCTCCAGGGCCACCCTTGATTGTGAGCAGTTGATGTTGTCATTTGGTTCTCAGTTTTGCCTTGAGCGTGCTCGTAAACAGGAGCCAGGTAGTCAATAACTGACGTATCAGCAGTTATTCCCCAAATTGCCTCACAAGTCTGCATTTTTCCTCTTTTTTTTTTTTTTTTTTTTTTTAACTAAAGATTGTTTTGTAAACTGATTAGAATGAAAGGTGACTGCTCAGGGCCGGGGGAAATGCCGTGAAACCCAGGTGAGTTCCCAGAATGAAAACCCTTCGTTTCCCTGCCCTCCCTTTCTGGGTTTCTGGAGAGAGAAGGGTCACCTTCTTGAGGGCGAAGCACCTGGCCCTTTTGGGGGGCCTTTGTCTTTCCCTGGTGTCTGGCAGAGCCAGGCCGGGGCGAGGGCTGTGGATGCAGGCGGGGAAGGAGCAGGGAGAGGATAGGGAGCCCTGGTCCTGGTGCCCCACAGCCATGTTTAATCCAGTAACAGGAGCAGGCCAGTTATGCCGAGTGTAGTTTGTGAGGCTTTCCTGCTGGCCCATTTTTATTCCTGCCTGTCACTGGACAAACTATAAAAATAGCTTTAGTCTTGTAGTAAAAAAAAAAAAATAGTGTGTGTGTCTACTTTCTGTGTTTTTGTGCAGCCCAGGTATGTAGGCCTTTCAGAGAAGCTCTTTTGTAACACCCCTGTACCATCATCCTGCAGCCCGTGCAAGGAAATAGGACAGAACAACACAGTGGTATCACTCACCCCGGACCCTCTCAGGTGTTCAGTGTGTGTGTGTGTGCGTGTGTGTGTGTGTATGTGTGTGTTCTAGTTATGCTCCAAATTGTGGTTTCTCTGTCTGAAGTTAAAAATGAAAGGTGAATACAATATATTGTATTTGGTAACAATGGTATGGACTGGTACATCGAGACAGATAATGTGCAGTTGTAATTAGACTCAATAGACAGGCAGTCATTTTTAAATTCTTTTGACACATGCATAAAATAGTCATATAATAAGATAAGATGACAATTTTATGTTAGGTTGATAAAGTGTCCCGATACTTGCATTTAAACGTCTGTAAGCCTTTAAAAAAAATCTAGACAGATTAATTCTAGTTTCCAGTATTTGCAGTTAGTCATTAAATTAATTTTCAAATTCTACTAAACAATGGCTATGAATATTTCTTTTTCTTTCTGGAGTCTTCTACCTGAATTTTAAGGAATGGATACATAGATTTGGTAGCTTTCTCAAATTTTTCAACCTTTGTAAATATTTACGTTAGACATGGGTGTAAAAATTCAGGTTACTGTTTGTGATTAGAAAGACGCTATGCATTTTTGGAAGTAAAAAAAAAGCAGTAATAGAACATAATCTGCTTATGACCACTTGCCTGAACGACTGTCATACTCCACTTTTAGGAATCTTTATTAGAAAGATTACACAGTGTCCTTGACCAAATAGTGAATATTTTATAAGCCCCATTTAAAAAAAGACATTTTGAGCACATACACTTGATTTGATCAGCACTTAGATTCTCGGGTTTAATTACTTTCAATTCTGTAAATTATTTTAGTATTTCAACAAGAGTGGCCTAAGAGACGTATTGGGGGTCGGGAAAGCATGTTTCTGAAGGTCACATTGCCCGGACTTTTTGACCATCTCCTTACCTTATTTTTCTCAAATGTGCTAAGGTGTGGCTCTTGAAGAATAATTTAAATTTGTTTGGGCTTAATGATAAATTATTAATTCATACTGT
Organism: Phocoena sinus; assembly: GCF_008692025.1. Taxonomy (NCBI): domain Eukaryota; kingdom Metazoa; phylum Chordata; class Mammalia; order Artiodactyla; family Phocoenidae; genus Phocoena; species Phocoena sinus. The sequence continues at coordinate 19,023,541 of NC_045781.1, forward strand.
CAGGACACATGTTATTAATTATGACTGTGTTTTCTTCATCCAGAACAGCTGTTGGGGAAACAGTGTAAGTTCAGATTGTCTTCAAGGGGGAGGGCGCCAAAGCAAGGAATTCACCAACTTCTTGTCATCATCTTCCTGATTCCCTTGCTTGGGAATAAAGGATTGCAGGGGGCGGAGTGAATAGGGAGAGAGAAACTATTAATTCTAGACCAAGATGGGTACTGGCAAATGTTCCCTAATGTAACTTTTTAAAAAACAAGCCTAACTCTCCATGCTCTAAGTCCAGGTGAGATTCTGAGGTGGTACCTGCTTCCTTCCCCAGTCTGGTCTTGGACTGGTTTCCATTCCACCAATTTCTCTTGTTTTCTTCTTCCTCTTGGGTAGACCGGAAGGTCACGTTCACAAGTTTATAGTAGCAGAAAGCAAACTACTTTGAATGCCTGTTTTTTCCCCAAACTGGATCCCATCCCTTGGAGAGCAAAGGGCTGTTTGGTAATATACATGAAATGACTCCAATTCATTTACTTTTGATTTTCCATCCCCGTCATTAAATCTAGTCCTATGTGTTCAGTTTCCTCTGAGTTCTTTGAGGAATGCATGTTGCATAAAATAGGCAATTTTTAATGAACAATTTAATGTAAATGGGTTTTGAATTTAAATTAATATTAATGAAGCCTTGAGTGAATTTATTTTGCATACGTAAAGGCTTGTAAGTCTTTCACCCATGTGCTTTCTCCTTTATGTAGTAACATTGGTTGGGTGGATTAACCAGTGCCTTTTAAAGATTCATGCTTAAAAAATTAAATTGATTTTATATGTCCAATAGCGCCAACATATTATTAGGCAAAAGTGTTACTTAAGTTAAGGGGAATATACCTCATTTTTGATTAAAGCTCTCGTCTCCATTGCCCTGCCCTTCCTGAAAGCTGCAGTTGGTTTGGCACTGCTGCCAGCGAAAATACACACCAACAATAGTTACTACAATCAAGATGTTTTCTTTCTTTGCCTTACCTCTAATGCATTATGTATCCCGGGATGATGGGAAGTTCTGTAATTAATTCTGTTAAATGTAATTGCTATAATCACTTTGATGTTACACATAATAAAGGTAATATGGTAAGCGCATAAAAAATATAAACACCTTATTGTAACACTCCTGCTAAAATTCCATCTCGTCAAGTCTGGTTTGTAGACAAGTGTTCTCAACTCTTTTCGGTCATAGGTGACAATTTATCCGAGCTGTATTCATTGATATTCTAAAGGAGAGTCAGTGATTGGAAAGGATGGGCCTTGGCTTGAAAGGGTCTTCAGGTTGGTTGCCTAGGAATCTTAGTTCCCCTTTCCTTAAAGATGTGGCTAATTAAGAAAAGGTGACCATTTTTTCTGGAGAGGAGACAGGTAAACACTTCAGAAGGGCCTATGGAATGAAGTAAGAGGTATAGGAATGGAAGAGGAGCTCAGAGAAGAATGAGAGTGGAGTTTTCAGATCAGGGGAGAGGCTTTTCTGTAGGTTTTCTCATCCTCATGGTGTGGGATTATGGGAAGTGCCATGTGTGCACGTGTGTATGTGTGTGTGTGTGTGTGTATGTGTGTGAGAGAGAGAGAGAGACAGAGAACATAGGAGCATGTGCTTATCGGTAACAAGAGAAAGCCACCTTTCTGTAACAGTGCAATAAGGGAAATTAGCACAGAACATATGCTTTATTATTATTATTTATTACTATTGTTACACACCTTTCATGGGGGCATCTGAGGACCGTGCCTGACTGTTGCACATCCCGCCACGGAGTTGGCCAACGTTGCCTGTTTGACGGAAACCTGAGTGATCTTTGAGACTCCCCCTGCCACATCTCCATGCACCTACCCTGGATCCAGGCCACTGTAGGACATAAGTTTGCCAGAGACCCCAAGCACACAGTTCTTGCAGGATGTTTCCAAACACGTTCAAATTCTTCTTTGCCATCATAGCTTGCAGGAGGTGGAGGATGTGGTGGGAGAGGAACCTTGTCGTTTAATTTTCTCCCTGTGGATAACCAGGAATCAACCTAGCAGGGAGGTTTGACCCCCGTCATCAGCCGGGCCCTGTCTCTTGTACTACAAAGGCCAAGAGGTCTCATGACCTGGTGTTGGCCTGAAGGCTTGGGTGTGAATTCTCTGCATTTATATTTTGTTTTTCGGTGTGTTGTAAGGCATGGAGTCTGTGAATCAGGCATACACAGAAAGAAAATAAGGGTAAGTGGATGTGTGAGAAGGGGATGCCTCTTCTTTGGAGGAAGAAAAAGGTGTTTGCGGATGGTGCTGAGATGCAGTGACAGCAAGTGGTTCCCTCGACTGTGCCTGAGGCCCAGGGAGCTGGGTCTGGCTGTTGCTTTCACGGGCTGGCTGCAGAACAGGCTGGGAAATCAGGGTGCTGCGGAAGGCTGGGCAGGGCCTGTCTCCTGGGCACCAGGCCTAGCATCCCAGCCTGCCAGGTGAACAGGGGCCGAGGACAGGGTCTGGGGGTCCCAGCCTGTGCCTGGGCTGCATCGGGCTAGCCACCAGCCCTCCTGCGGTGACTTTCAGCTGGTTTTGATGGTGAGGATGATAAAAGGTCTGAGAACTCCATAGGCCCCTGTAATCAGGGCCAGTGCTGACATCCTTCTCAAGTTTGACAGCTTCTTCCTTTTCTCTCCTCACCGCCAAGCCTTTCTCAATTGAACTTCCCCGCCCTCCTCTCTCCTCCCTCCCTCCCCGCCGCCCACCCCTTCCCTCCCTCTCCCCCTTTCTGTATGTGTCTCTCTTGTTTCATGTTCTTGATCAGTCTCAGATGCTGGGAATTATTTTTTTTCGGGCGGGAGGGGGAGTGTTGCTTTAGGTTTGTGGGTTGGGCAGGTGTGAGAGGAAGTCTGTGTGTTTTTTTTTTTTTGTACTGTAGGCCTGTTGCTAATTAATGTTCCTCCATAAGATTCTGTCGGAGTTGAGTAATGTTTTTGATCTTTATGCCTGATAACTGCATACTTAATGAGATTTCAAAGCTGTGAGTGCAGCTCCCTACAATTATTGACAGATGCCTTTTCTTTGCCATTGGGTTCAGCTTCATAAATCCTCTTGCCGTAATGAGGTTCAGCAGTGCCACCCTGGCAGTGAGCTAATGAAAGGGGGGAGGGCGAAGCGGCTCAGGGCTGTCTGACACATTTTTTTCCTTTAAAATTTACTATGCAGATGTCAAGCTGCGGACGATTACTTCAAACATGCTAATTTTTATCTTGCTTTTGTGTCAGCCCTTTGCCATGAAAAAATAAATAAATAAAAGGACCAACCTTACTCCACTTCATTTCTTTTCCTTTTTTTTGCCCCCAAAGTCACATTTTTTAATAACCCGTGGTGTGTGACTGCTGGGGACTTTGACACGCGTGTGGCCTTTTGCAGGTATCCAGTGGCAGAGCCGTGTTTTTTTTTTTTTTTTTCCCCCTCCCTTGCCATCAGAAGGGCAGGGGGAGGATAAAAGTGTGATTTCCCCAGGCCTCCCATCAGCCTGCCCTAAGTATGCACTTGAAACGTCGGAGAATTCATTTCAGAGTTCTGAAACTAGATCCCGGTGAAGAGCTGCGCCATGCCAAAGAGTCGATTTCCTTTTCAGCGGAGTCATACATCACTGACCCACCCTTCTCTCCTGACAGAATGACATATGTCATTTATCATATGGGCCCCAGCCAGACACGGGGAGGGGAGGGGAAGCCCGGTCCATGTGATGCTGCCTCGTCGTCGTCCTCCTCCCACTGTACACAGTACGGCTGGCTTGCAGAGAGAGCACTGCTGATTTGGCGAGCGGGAGGAGAGAGGAGAGAGGAGAGAGGAGACTCAGGGGCGCAGGGAGGAGAGCCTGCTTCGTATGGATGGCTGGGCGTGTGGCGGGGCGGGCACGAGATTGGCAGAGGCATGGACGAGGTTATGTTCTTTCACATTGTCTGCTGAGCCACGCAGCTCAGCCTCTGACGCTCTTCTCACTTCCCCCACCCCCCCCACATTCCTTTTCTCTGTTTTTCCTTCTTTTATTTCTCCCCCTTTAGTAGTCAAGGGAAAAAAAAAAAAAAAAAGAAGAAGAAGAAGAAGCAGGGCTGACAGGTATCATTCAGCCTCCCTGGCTAGTGAGGGGTGGTATAAATGAAGCTCAGGGCTCCTGGCTTCACATGATTCAGACATGCGTTATTGAAGATGGATGTTCCTTAAAAGAAGATTGATGGTGAATCCTGGGCTTAGGGTGCCATTTATCATTTTGAATATTATTTAGACTTGCCGTGTAAACCTGTAACTTGAGAGTTGGAAGAGCCGGGGCAGGGTAGGGGCCTGTGTGTGTGTGCGTGTGTGTGTGTGTGTGTGTGTGTGCGCGCGTGTGTGTTTCCATCGATTGGCCTTGAATTATCATTGCTGCTGACCAGACACAGGCCCTCCCATTTACAATACAGAAGACACCACCTCCCATAAAGGAGGGACGGTTTAATTTTGAATAATTTCCAAGGACACAAGGAAAAATGAAGTATCTGTGATTTACACTAAAGCTAACAGGCAACTTCTCTCTCTCTCCCTCTCTCTTCCCCAACAGAGGCAGTCACGTACGAAACATTAAAATATAAACAGAGCTGTACTTGCCGAAGCCAGGACCCTTGCCTGATTTTTTAAACTCTGTGACATGGTTAAAAAAAAAAAAATCTGTATCTGCAAAGCTTAGCACAATATAACTATTCAAAAAATAATAATAATATCGGTTGGCTTGGTTAGCAGTGCGAGAATGAAGAAACATAGACTTCCACGTCCCAGGAATATTTCAGTTAAAAAATGATCTAACCCTGTCCCTGCTCCCAGCAGCCTCCCCCCATTTTGTGTCTGCACTCGGTCCCCCTCCGCAGGCCCCCGCAGACCCCTGCCAGGACTGATGTGGACAGCTGTTTCCGGGCCCCACCGGCTGATCACTTCTGGTTCTTTTGCACCCTGAGCTCTGCTCTGGGACACCCCCACCTACTGGAAGGACGTAGGGACGCAGGCTGGCTCACTGACCGGGCCCCCAGCTGCTGGGAAGCATCAGTAAAGCGGCCTTTCCCCTCCTGCTTTAGAGGCCTGCCGCTGGTTTCCCCGGTGGAAAAAGGGAAACAGAAACTGCTGGCCTCCCTGCTCCGTCTCCTCCGCTAGGAGAGCCCCGATAGTGCAAATTTAATTGTCAGGCATTCTGTTAAATACGTGACTTTATTTGGGTCCACTAATTAAATTTAGGGCTTCTTGTATGACTTTTCGTGTGGACATTAATTTAAAAAAATGATGGGACAGAAAGTTAGACCGGGGTCGTTTTTTATCTAAAGAAATGAGAATCGAGAATTTGTGGAAGGGCTGAACGTTCGTATCTTGCTGCTTTCCTGGACAAACTTTTCCCTGACGTGTAAAAAGCCTGTATCTCCCGTGAACGGGAAACAAATGGGAACGTGGCGTATTCACTCATCAACTCCATGCAACTTTGTGTGTGTGTGTGTGTGTGTGTGTGTGTGTGTGTGTCTGTTTATTTTGAAATAACTTTATTAGCAGCCTGACACTGTGCACAGGCTGACTTAGGATTCACTTTTGGTGTTGTCCAGCTGCTGCCAAAAATCGGGTAGAATCAGATTTATATCCTTTGTTGGTGCCTGGAATCACATCTGACAACAGAAAGATGATATTGTTTCTTGCCGAGACTTCAAGGAAGAAAGCAAAACTTTGATCCTCTGCCCTTGCACTTGGGCAGTGTTGGAGGTAATTGGAGTACAAGTGCCAATTTGCAGGAACAGTTGTAAACACCTTGGATACAAATGCATCATCCCATTTTTACTGATTAGGAAAACTTTGCTATTAATAGGTGCAAAGTCCATTTCAGGTGTAATTGGTAAGGAACTGAGTGCACTCATGGGAAGAAACCTTGTTTTGTTTTTTGTTCGCTTCTCTTCTTATCCCCTTTTCTCAGTTTTATGGCTGGAGACATGATTTATTGCAGCCATCCATCTTGGGGGCTCATCCATCACACCCGGGTTGCTAGGAGATTGTGGCAGCAGCTGTTTGCTCTGAATCAGACAGAAAAGTTGTCAATCATCAAAGGCAGGTGAATAGCATTAGAAACACGCTATTGTCAGACGGAATAATTAATCAAAGAGAGAAAAGATAATTAAAAAGATATGACCCTTGCAAGTACTTGCTCTGGGTTGCCTGGAAAAAAAAAAAAAGGAAAGAAAGAAAGAAAAAGAAAAACTGCCTGGTCTTTTCTAGACACTTAAGCAGCTGAGGGCTGATAAAATATGCACTCTACAGTGCATAGTTTTTAATTAATTGAAAAAGGTTCAACATTCAAAGACGATGCTGGAGAAAAGTCCGATTATGGGCAGAAGTAATATTTATTGTTTGCATGAAGGGCTTGACACAGAGTTCTAACTTTCTGTCACAAATCTCTGGCTTCCCTGGCTGGAGGAGGCATGGCTGGGGTCTTCAGGTAGCCTCCCAGCATCCTTCCTCTAAGCTCCCCTAGCCGTCACGCTGGGCCATTCAGGAGAGCTTCAGACCCGAGGAACAGGAGTGGAGCCTGCAAACCTGGACCACACGCCACTCCACAGTCCCAGGGAGTCTAGACAAGTGAATTCCTTAGATCACAAGAATTTTTTTTTTTTTTTTTTTTTTTTTTAGTGAAGATGGGAGACTTGCAAAGCATGCCATGAAGTCCACCTTCAGGGTCCATGGAGAGAGCACCGTATCATTTCACCTGCCTGGGAACATGTTCTAAATGGAACATGCTCTAGGTCCCGAACGGAAACTTGTAATCCATCTTGGTGTGGCCCCAGGAAGCGCACCAGTGACTCACATCCTGAGTGATCACCTGGCATCACATTCTGAAAAGATCCCCACTTACAATCCAGAAATAATTTTGGGTGCCCATTTCAGTCACAAAAATATTCATAGATTAGGAAGTTCATCCTTGCCTTTTCTGAAGCTAAAATATTCTGGAGAAATTGGAAAATGTATTAAAGACTCAATAGAAAGTGGCATATCTGGAGTTGCTTTTCAGTTAAATATGCTGCACGCCCTGAAACAGATCTACTCTTTTATTTTTGGATACTATGCTTGATTTTCACACCATTCTCCTCCCAAAGAATAGCAGGACTTCTAAAATTAGCAGGAGGAAAAAAGGCTTTGAATATTAGAATTCCTGAGAAGGAAGAAAGTCACACTTTTTTTTTAGTTGGACACCGTTTTCAGGGTGTAGCAGATCAAGAACCCCATCCCTCAGCTCACCATGCACAGCAGCCCTGGGGATGGGTTGCCAAGCATCACATGGGAGTCCCCAGGGGCTATCCCTCATGGTGTGATGTCCACCTTCTCCCTTGGTACACTGGGAGCCCGCTAGGGGTGACAAAACCACCACTCTGGCCTTTTGGTGAGAGAGAGAGAAAGAAAGAAAGAAATATTCAGATTAGAAAAAAGCACCCGCCTGGCTTGCTGGAGCCCCTCAGAGACATGTCACCTGTTCAGGTGGCTGGAGGAGCGTTCTTGTTCAGAACTTGACCTCCAGGAGATGGATGACTGTGACTTCAAGTTTCTGCTTGAGTCCTTGAGCTGCTATCCCCTGGTGGCCTTCTGAGCCTTTGAGTAAAGCTGGGAGTTTCCTGACCACATAGCGGTTGTCCCTTGAAGTTCAACATTTTCTTGGGTAATGCCTGCCCTTGACCTACAAGGGCCGTGCCGTTGGAGAGCCAGCGATGCCAGAAGATGCCTGGCTGGGGCTGGAGAGCTTCAGTTAGGTAGCTTATGGAGTTCAGGGAGTCAAGAGGCCCTCCTGTCACCCATGAGCTCTGGCTGTTTGGAGATGGGCAGTGGGGGTAGTTCCTTTTGGCGCTTGAAGAGAAATTCTTGTAGTTGCCATCTCCCCATTCCAAATAACTGCTGAGAAAACACATTGACTAATGTCAACCAGAGCAGTTCCAAAATGTGGTGGCTCATCAGGGAAGGGCAAAGGAAGAGAGTTCTGTGCGAGTCACTTATGGTAGCTTTGTGAATTCACAGATAAAAAGTATCAACCTTTAGTGCTGGTGAAATCAGATTGAAATTTGCTTCCCCTTAAAAAAGGGAAACAAAACCCAGGGGAAAAAGGGAAAGTCTTCAAGTGTGGAGAAGTTGGTGCAGGTCGTTTTTTCTGGAGCTGTGGCTGGGATCTAATGTCCTCTCCAGTAACCCCTGGCATCTGTTTAAATGATGCACAAAATAAATGAGAGACAGAGAGAGGGGCCCCAAGGGAAGGGTGGGTTGCTTACTCTTTAGAGGTTTTGGTTTTATGAGTGTCCATTTTGACCAGAATTTCAGCGTCTCCCCTTGACAAGGGAGGGGGAACAGACACGGGTCTCTTGTGTCGCAAGGGTGTGCCAGGATAGGGTACCCTGTTCAAAGTCATTGTGACAGTGAGAAAACCCAGGACTGCACTAACCCCCACGCCAACTTGATATTTGAGTGTTCTTCTAAGCGATAGGCATTTTCCTCTCAGTTCCACGAGACAAGGTTACCTGGAAGTCATTTTGGGTTTTCCCAGCTCAGCTGCCTTAGACCCAAAGCAGGCTTGGTCCCCACCCCACTGAAGCCTTAGGAAGCCACCCACAGAAAGAAAGCACAACTTACCCAGTGGGACTCCCTGTAGGTAAAGACATTTTGAAACACTTAAAAGACCTCGGAACAGCCTAAGTAAGTTGCACTAGTTACTACTCATCTGCTCAAGGAAGGGCTTTTAAAAGGAGGCGAGGATTCCTATTTGGGAGAGAAGATGGGGTTCCCAGGGGTTTTCCTGTGATGAAATGTTCCCCTTTCTTGGCATTCCATTTCCTGCCTTTGTTTTTGCTCTGGGCCTGGAGTGAAATGGCTCTTTCATGTATACTAGTTAGCGAAGACCACGGCGGGGTAATCTGTGAGGCAGTGGTGGTGGTATTTTCTCTTGCTTTTCTGTATAAAATAGTAAGGCAGCAGGGACACTCGGCTATGTGCCTGAGGTTCCTACCGAGATGGTTAGGTGAATAAGTGATAGAGCAAACACATAGTTAGCTGGGCAAAGGAAAATAAATAAAATAACAGCATGCACTTGGTTCTGAGAGCCCTGCCACATGAGCTTGTTCAAATTGGGTCCAGGAGCTTCAGACTTTCTGCTTAAGTGTGGGTGGGGAGAGAGAAGAGTATTATTTGGAAACACATGTACTCATTCCTTGTGAAAGAAGTGAAGTATTTAACATTTCTCCAAGGAAAACATCTTTCATTACTTGACGTGTTCTGTGGTAATGATTTTTCAGTTCAACCAACACGTACTTATTAGCTTTCGTGCGGGAACCTGGCTTAGGTGGATGGTGGGGCCATTTTTAACGGGTACTCACTGGCCAAGGTTAAAGGGAACCTGGCTGGTCACAGGTGGTCCCGATGCCGGGACACACAGTCTGCTCCAGGCTCCTTGGAGCCCATCTCTCTGGCTTGGCCTGTGAGCTCAAGTTAGGAGGAATCAGCAAAGTTGTTTATTGTTTGTTTGTTTTTTTGCAAACAGAACGTTCGATGGCATGCATTTGGTGATTTCAAGTGGATTGGCCTGGAGAGATGGCACACTCTGCATGCCGGGAGTTTGGCTGAGGATTTGCTGGTTAAATAGACTATTTTGGTTAAAGATGATATAGAGGGAGGGGGAGCCGTGAGGTGTGTTGGTGCAGGACCGGGGGCCTGCTTCCCCCTCGAGACTCCACCCCTTGCACCTCTCCTGGCTTGAGCAGCTGTGGACGCCCCTGCCCATGGTCACATCCTCCTGATGCCAGGTGGCGCTGGGGGCAGCTGAGCTCTCTTAGCTGTCTCTGGGTGGGAGTGGAAGCCTTATCTGTAAGCCCAGTTCTCAGGGACACTTGAGCATGACCTTCACCCCTGCCTGTCTTTTCTCCTATTAGATAAGTGTGTTATCCAATCCAGTTGCAATCCTGGCACATGATGGCGTTTTCTCTGCTTTACCTGCCATTTGCATTTTGGTGTCCATGAAATTAGAAATAGTGAGCTGTGGTGCTTTTTCACAATCCCAGTCACCATCACCCTCGAAACTGGAGCCCCCACCAACCTGAGAATGAGTATTGATGGATGATGGCTTCATGCAAACTTCTTTATTGATCTCAGTTCCCAAATCCAGCTGATAACCTCAGTGTGTCAGCCCCAAATCACATCTCATTATGGGTCATCTGTCCTCATCAGCCCCCAAAAGCGTGATCTCAGTTCACATCCCACTAGGACATTTTCCTCGATAAGTGAAAACCCTCTCCTGCTCTCAGATCCCACTAGCTCGGTGGCTTCCTTCTGCCATGTCAGTGCGGGGAATGCAGCAGTTAACATTGTTTATACATTCCAGGAGTATTAAGCAGTTAGGTTACTGGAACTGTGGTAGAGCTTGTGGGAGCAGCATTCTGGGCTGTGCCTCTGTCATCAATTACCGAGCATATCATGAAATTCCAGATGTAATAATAAAGTTTATGATGATTATATTGTCAGGAGGCACGGAACACACCACCTCAATTGACAACCAAAGGAATGGGGGTTGAGCCAGTGGTTAGACTGTGGTGTTAGCACACGACAAAGGGTCTTTCAGGAAGCATAATTGGGCCCTCAAGCAGCAACTGTGTGCATTTTCGTGAATGGAAACATGCATTTTGGAGACCCAGCTACGGTGGGAAAAGTGAGAGGGTGAGAAGGGGATGCCCTTGGTTGTATGGAGCTCCCCTGCTTCATCTCTGCCTCGTGGTCGCCCCGACCCAGAAGAAACTGCAGTAGGGAGGTGGCGTCTTTGCAGATGGGGAAGCAGGCATGGCAGGGACTCAGCCACTCTGCCCAGAAACAGCCTCCCCTCCCGTGGAGGTGCAGCATGCCCTGGTGTGGAAATAGAAAAATGAATGTGCTATTAAAATCAATAGACTGTCACGCCTTGACCGGATAGCACAGACACTCCAGTAGGTGGCAATTGGTGGACACACAGTACTAGGGTGCTTGACCACAGTGAGACAGCCAATGCAGTGCTGGCCTGGTTTCCTGCAACTGTCTGCAGTTTCCTCTCCCGGTGTATCCATGACATTTCCAGAAAATGCATCTTTACCAGAGGGTTTCACTCCCCTGCGTTACGGCAGAGCATGGCGAGCAGAGTAGAGCGGCAGTTAGGAAGTTTCATGGCACGTCTGTAGCCAGGTCCACTGGGAATTAGGATCGCTGTGATTGTTTGGGTGCTTGTATAAATGCAGATGAACTTTTAAAAACAATTCATGGCAGACACAAAATATCCGTGACAAAGACGAAAGCGATAAACAAGCTATTGCACACTATGAGAGAAAATTAATGTACCCTTTTAATTCGTCAGTGCGCAAAAAATTATTCTGGACATGTTCTAACAGACATGTTTCCTGAAGTTCCAGTCCAGGTGAGCTCATGAAGGCTGGGCATCTCTCTGCAAATTTCCTGCAGGAGCCCTGCTCCTCGGATGCTTTGGTTTAGCTGAAGAGTCTCTCTAGGGCAGGGACGTGTTACTGTTTCTCCCCTGGAGCCTGCAAAGGGAGGGGGAGCGGCTTTTTTTTTGCTGGGTTCTCACCTCTGCTGTTGGGTAGTACAGTTCCAAGGTAGAGGGAGATTTCAGGGGCCCCACATCCACCTGCAATGAGCCGGGCAGGTGCTGCCTTTCCCACTGTCCTCCAACCGCTGGTGGTTGGGGACGTGCCCATCCCTTGGTGTGGGGGCAATGAGGGGGCATGTGGATGCTGGGTGTCCCATGCCCTGGGGCACTGGCCACCTTCCCTAGACAGAGCTGCATCCCTGCCAGCAGGAGCTACTGGGAAGACGTATTTCTGAGCGTCTCCATCTGTGTCCATGATCACCCTCCTGCCTGGGCTGCTTCATGACCAAGAGGAGATAGGAGTTCAAGCCTTTTTTTTAAATTCTAATTTTAAATGGAACTTGGCTACTTGTTAAAAAACTCATTGATGTTTTGAATCCAAAGGGATGTGGACCACACAGCATGTCGGAAACCTACATTTGTTTTTTTCTCCCCACCCCTGTCACTCGTTAGGGTGGGAGGTGGTGGAGAGGAGAAAATGGAACGGGAGAAGTTAGGTTTGGATGCCACTGGGGGGAAGGGGCTGTCCTGTGCCAGGGCAGAGGTCAGGCCAGGGTGCTGAGGCACGCGGGCCTCTCCCTGCTGCCCCCGTGGCGGTCATGGGGGGCAGGCTAGGCCTCCACCTGCAGCTCCTGGTTCAGAATGCCAGCCAGCTCTCCTAGAGCCACCCGTGTCCCTTCGAGGTTTCCTGAAGACCTGCAGGAGAGGCAGGAGAGGGTTTGAAGTCTACTCAGGGCAGCTGCTGAGAGATTTTTGTGAGAGTTTTCTTTTTTGCCCCCGAATTTACGACTGTCGTGAAAGGCAGAACTGTTACAGAGAGAAACCAACCTTTCGGTAATCACAAAGCAGCTTTTATGAATTAAAAAAAAAAAAGAAAGAAAAAGATCTTGACCCTCTTTGAAAGGAAATAAAGGAGGAACCCAGTGTAAGGAAAACATAAAAAGCTGATATTACAGTTTCTGTGATTACTCACATCCTAGGCTGGGGCTTGAGGAAGCCAGTTATAATGGAATTTCATTTTTTTTTCTCTTCCTAGTTGTGTCTCTGCTCTCTCTCTCTCTCTCTCTCTTTTTTTTTTTTTTTTTTTTCCATTAGAATGAGGGGTTCGTACTTGGTGTGAAAAAAATCATTTTTGGCATGTGGTCCTTGGCACGGTCCTTAGCTGACCGGAGGGTGATGGGACTGAAGCAGGGATCGTGTGCCCCTGTGATGAATTCCCTATCAGGGGGCTGTGGGGCCATACGGTGGGGTGGTACTGCAGCCCATCCCACCCCAAATGCTCACACCCCCCAGGCACTGTCTCCGGGGCCTCCCCCAGACTTCAGCCTTGACACCAGCCTTTAACTGAGGTAAACAGACAACCCCAAGACCACAGATAATTCACTTTCAGATATTCAGAGGTGAAAAATCTAAAGCCATCTAGTGGTTAGTTATTATTAGTAGCCAATTTATTATCATGGCTTTTAAAGATGATTTTATTGTTATTAGTATACAAGTTGTCGGGAGCAGTTCACCAATTTCACTGGTGCGAAATGGGGGCTGAGACAGTGACCAAAGGCAGATATATGCCTTAACTGTGGCTAAATTAAGTAAACATTGTGCAGGCAAACTTCCGTGTACCTGTTGTGAGGGCTGACCTTCTACCACTCATTTCTTGCTGTGCTCTGGAAGATTGTAATTGTGGTCACATGATATAAATGTAAACTTTAGCTCTGCTTACACAGAACACACAAGACAGCTTGACACCTTCATTTCAGCAGTAAGAAATTACCATTGTCTCTTATTTCTTGCTCCGAGCTTAGGTGACCAAGCCAAGAAGTAATTACACAATTAGGGTTGACAGAGCAGTTCCTGTAACATTTCTTCCCCCCTAAGTTTGGATCACTTATTTCAATTCCATGTTTTCCATACCTTTGTCATTAATAATAAGATATCCATTTTCAGTGCAGCAAATTCTCCCACAAAGATTGGGAGTCTGGTATAATTGAATGATGAAACAGGAACATTTACTTCTGTCATTGTGGCTCTTTGAAGTTTACAGGTGGACATCAGGGGAGCTGCTGTGACCTCTGTTGTTGGGAAGCTGACCAGCAGGTCACACAGTGAGCAGTGACAGGAAACTACTTGCATTTAGGTAACAACTAAAACAGAGATTTTTGAAAGGATATGCAAATACGTGACACTGCTTATCTGAGAGGCTACCTCTTCAAAGCTGTCTCCTCTTGCTGTGGTTCCAGATAATTCTTTATTTTTAAATTACAATATCTGCAGTATGGCTCTGGTATTGTAATTCATTGTTCCTGATTTAGAATAGAATCTCCTATTTCAAGACTTATATACCAGGTAGGCCTGGCCCTTACTTAAAGAGAAAAAAAAAAATTCTCCCTTTTTATTTGTTGTGGGATATGAAAGACATTTTCTGCTAAAGAAATATGGACCTGTTGTTTATGATTTAACTGGCCATTTCTTAAAGAAGATATTCTCAGAATTTCTGTTTTAGTACCACCCGATTATGCAAACCAGCCTGAAGCATTGTCGGCTATACTGGGAGGTGTTTCTGCAGGCTGGGATCTACCTGCCCCTGAGAACCTGCCCTTCGCCCTAACCCTAACCTTAACCCTAACCCTGGCAGGGGCGCTGATGTGGCTGGCAGCCCCGACTCTGTTTCATAGTTGACGATATTTACACAGCACATACACTCTGAGGAACAACTCAAGGATGCCAGGTGGTCTTTCTCTGAGGTGTGAACTGCGTGAGTTACCTGCTTGTTGAGTTGAGCACGTCACTTTTCAGCAAGGTGTGTTTGATACGAGGTGAATCTTGTAGTAATGAATTCTAGCTGGGGTCCTGGGTAAAAGTTCTGTTTCTTCTGATGGAGTTTGTAGCAACGTTTTTCTTAATTATTCTTGATGTTTTGCCCATTATACCATTAGCTTCTTCAGAGGACAGAGATAAATAGCTGGTATCCACAAGAACAAAGTGTGAACTGAATGCATTTAATTATTGATATCTCAGTAACTAAAGGTTCTAAAATGAGGTTGTCAAACGCCTTAGTGATCTGACAGCAGATGTATTGGTTTGCAGATGCGGCTAGAGACACTGTCCAAATAAACCCTGGAAAAGAAGAACATTAAATAAATAAGAGAATATAGCAGTCCATTTTCTCATTTCTTTTTTTCCCCCCAATGTAATTAGTTTCATTCTGTGTATTGAATTTTGAAGTTTAGGTAACTTGTAGGAGTTTTTTTAGGTATGTGATAAGATATAGATTGCCTGGATACACTACTGTCTTTAAGTAAAAGGTGCAGCTCAATTACCTGTATATTGTGTGTGCTTATATATGTATATAGGTGCGTGTGTATGTTTGTATATGTCTAGTACATATGTGTATAAGCTGGTTGGAATCAGTGTTTCATAGTCTTATTCTTTCCAAAGCGATTTTTAAAAAAACTAGCTTCATGCATGTTTTCAAACAGAATAAGCAGAATGCTAACAATTTATGTTTCTTTCCCTCTCATTAGCTACTAAATCCTTTTCATGTGTAGGAAAGTAAGGATTTCAGGTGTTTAGCCTGACATGTTGATATAACTCATCATTTTCAGTGGTCTCAATTTTTGATATTACTATTTCTCAAATGAGGAGAGTTTAAAACATACTATATGAAAACCCATTGCTGTTGGGCAAACATGCATCCATAACCCAGGGGCTGAAAGTCTGGAACCTCAAGTTTCAGATCTTAGGAAAGAAGGGAATTATATGAACCCATCAGCCGTTGCTGTGGATTTTTTTTTTTTCTTTGAACGTTTGACCTACAACACTATTCACCGTGAGCATAATTACATATTTTTTCTTCTGGCTTCTTACTCATTGGCCATTCTTTTAAGAAACAGAAAACTGATGGCTTTCAGCAGTCTAACTGAGTGCTGTAAGGACTCCCATTCTGGACTGGTCACTCTCCTTCAGACACCTTTTCCAGTATTCTTAACACGGGGCTACACTTCTTTCTGGAGTTTTATGTTTCCCTGGCCCATGCACACTGGTCCTTATCGCACAGGGTTTCCATCGGAACTCAAGGCTGCGTGATGTGCTGGGAGGATATTTATTTGAAGTTGCACAGATGTTTACAGTAAGAGAGCCTGAGACACGGGCATCGGAGCACACAGCTAGCTAACCTTCCGCAGAGAGGCTGCCCGTCCTTAATGTGTTCCATGTGCTCCGTTCTCTTTAACAGCAACAAACACGCTGCCTTTTACAGCTGCTTACTTGGACGTTAAATAATGAGTCTCCTTGCCCCACACCTCGAGATTTCAGCTCCATGAGAAAGTGACCTAGAGTGATACATCACGAGAAGCAAGCATGATCCTCCCTCTGAAGGCTCACAGCATCCGGCATGCACGCACATGTGCGTGTGCATACACACATGCACACTCATGCACCAGGCTTCTGTGTGTGCAGGGCTACCCTAAAGAAGCTGTAGAGCCCCGAAAAACTTGACAGTAGCTTCCCCTCGTGAAACTAAATGCATTTTAATTTTTTTTTAATTAAAAAAGGGACAATGCACATAATACAAAATCCAAGAGAACCAAAGGGCACACAATTAAAAGAGAATTCCCTTCCCTGGGGGCGAGCACTGTTACCAGTTTGTGGTCTGTTCTTCCAGATATTTAAAATCATAAATACACATATACACTGCCTATTGTAGCTTTCCATTTGCAGTGAAAAATACATCTTAGACATCTGTAATTTGCTTTCTTACGCACCCAGATATAAAGATATGTGGATGGATGGTTGGATAGACACATATATGATAAAGCAAGTCAAGTAAAATGTGAAAGGTAGAATCTAGGCCATAGGTGGGTTTACAGGTAAAATTCTTTAAATTTTCCTGTATGTATTACAATTTTCAGAATAAAACGGTGGCAAAATTTATATCTCAGTGACATCTCATATCACGTTATGTTCCTTACATTCGTACGTATGATGTTATTTATATAGAGCTACCCCGTTCTTTTCAGCGGGGGGCCTGTTACTCCAATGAACACGTTTCCCTCTGGAAGGACTTCCCTCTGTTACTAGTCCGGTCTTCTGCAAACAGTGCCACAGTGAACATAGTTATACATCTTCATACAGTAATATCTTTCCACTTACATCTTTGTGGGATACAGCAGAAATGTTAGCTTGAAAGGGTTTTGTTCAGCTAACAAAATGGTACATATCCAAATTGTTCTTCCAAAAGATTGCACGCATTTTCCTTCCCACAGCAACGTGGGAGTGAGCTCCTGACGTGGACTGGCTGTCGGAGCTTAGGTAGTACAGAACCACAGTCAGCAACCCCCCGCCTCTTGCTTAGCAGGGCCCCAGCCTGTCTCCGTGGGTCTAAAATAGGATATGGATGTGAAAGTGTATGAACCCCCGTGGTCATCTCGGCCTTTTTCTGCCTTTTTACTTTACATCTCTGGATGACAGAAAATAGGTGTTAAGTTCCTAGGATCAGAGGCCTTTAGATTCAGCTGGACTGACAGCCTCATTTGACGGATGGGAAAACCGAGGCCCAGAATTGGAAAGAGACCAGCCCAAGTTCACATGGTCATTTCCTGGCTGAATCCCACAAAGACGGTGAATGATTTAAAACTTGGCTCTGTGTTCGGACTGCAGAGGCCTGCTCCACGGGCATCCCTGTTACCTGAGGATGCTCACAGTGGCCAGGACAGAGAGGTGCTGTGACCGTGGATTGTCTACGTTCAGCTCCTGCAGAGTACGGCGGAGGTGGCCGGCTCCAGCACGCAGCTTCTTAGATAATGACCAGAGAACGCTGAAAATGTCCTTTTGGGTTTTGGCTGAATAATATTTAAGGATTTTGAAACAGTGACTTAATTGTGTTTTTCTGTAATTGATGGCATTGTAGTAAAATGTATTGAGACAACGCATCAGCATTTTTCTAACTGTTCCTTGGAGAAAACTATGCTCATATGAAAATAGTTTCTTCACTTTCCACTCAAGGAATTGAAAAAAAAAAATATTGTGCTTCCATGGAATCACTGTGCCCAGAGATTCTCTCATTTTAAAGTGTCTTCCCCTCTGGACTTGGCCTAGATAATGCAAGGATCCCTCCTCACCCTTCAGGTTGGGTTGGCTCTTGTTTTGGATGCGATGGCAGTGCAGGGAGAGGGCCTGATGTGTGGGGAACTTGGTGCAGAATGCTGTCTGCGCAGATTTCAGGGAAGTGCCCTGTCCCCATGGGTCAGCACGTGGCAGGCAGAGAAGCCCTGATCCTCCACCCTGGCGCCCCTGCTGCCGTCCCTTCTTTCTGGGCACCAGGCCTCTGCTTCGGGTTTGGAAGGTGGTGGAAGGAAAGTGCTCTCATTTGCTGCACGGGAATAGCTTCAGTTTCCAGAAGTTGTGTCTGAACTTAAAGCCCCTGTAATTTTACGTTGGCATCAGAGAAATCAGGGTGTTTAAATAAATTATATTAGTTTTCCTCGTCTTGGCACCATTGTCTGTAATGGGGGGAGGGGTACAGTTGAAGTCAACTGTAAGAATTAATTTTGGTCCAGATCTTGCTACTGGAGATTTCACTCTGAAGAGTCAAATTGTAAACATTGAAAATAAAAATTCAAACAGTTGCTTTCTAATTATAGAAAACTCACAGGTCTACTAAATTAAAAAATAACAGCAATGCTTTAAAAGCACCGTTGGCTGCCTTCCTAGTGGCCTGGATCCTGCGTGCGGCTTGCAGTAGGCCAGCCTGTGCGTGCGCGTGTGCGTGTGAGCAGGGACTTCAGGGGCTGGCCCGTGCGAGTCGATGCCCAGCCAGAGCCAGCCTCAAATTGTGTGCTTCAGAGATGTTTTCCTCCTCCTGCGTTTGGTGGTGCTATCCCTCCTGGCTTCTGATCCCTGGGCCCTCGTTTGTCCCCATGCTCCCCATGGCGGATACTGCGGTGCACGGAGAGGGCGCCCAGGAAGACACTGCAGCATCTTTGGGTGCCCTGCAGAGGGGAGGGGGTGTTGTAGGTTCAAGGTCAGAACAACAGCTGCTGCCTCCACCATTTGGGAGAAACACCTTTCCAAGGCGGCTGACAGTGTGGGAAGGTTATTGTGGACTGAGTCTTCCATCTTTGGGTTAAGAACTGCAGTGGGGCTGCCCCATGTGTCCGATGGGCAGAAGCCAGGCTCTTCCTGTAGTCGCGATCTGGACGTTTCTTAGTGCCTATCGTGGGTCTGCTAATGTGAAGTTCATGAGCCAACTGTGCATCGCCGAGAGCAGAGATAAATCTAATGCTCCCGCTTTGTAGGGTTCAACAACACTGAATCCTTGCAGAGGTGAAAAAAAAAAAGCCTACAACAAAAATCCAGAAAAAAAAGTACAAAAGAAAAATATGCATTTGACAGGATTATGCTTTGTCTTTTTACTTAAATGGCAGAGCTCATGTGTCTTGAGGTCTGAAATAAATTCAATTTTTTATAATTAAACCTATTTACAGGAGCTCATCATTGACTCAGTATTTTTTTTTTTTTCCAAACACTCCGAATCACTGAACAGTGAAGGTTGCCACATGCCTACAATGGAGGCTCATGGTTGTGCTATACTCCGTGGAACGGAGGGATGAGTGGTATCAGTGTGGTGGTGGGCTGAGGTGGGCAACAGACTCCTCGTTGGAGAGGAGGACCTGGTCTTTGGCTCTGGGACTGGACGGTCACCTTTGGGGTTGTCTCAGCACCCACTAGTAGAAGACTTGTCCAAAACAATTTCCTTGTGAGAGAGAAGCTCTCAGCTTCCATGTTGCATGAAAAAAGCAGGTCCTCAAAGTTGAAGTCACCTTTTTCTTATCTTTTCTTGTATATGTCTGTCTTTATTTTCCAAATTTTCAACAATAAACGTGTGTCACTAACTCTTAGACCTGATGTTGATGCTGTCTTGTGTTAGAGACCCTTGTGGCCGGGCAGAAGGTAACTAAACCATTCATTTCATTCATTCCTTACTCATGTATTCATTCATTCATTTATTCATTCGTTTAGAAATTAAGTACTTCTCACATTTTTTTATCCTAGCCTCAACTCTCTCCCTCTTTTTCTTTCACCCTCTTTCTTTCTTCCCTTCTCCCCTCCTCGCTCTCTCTCTCTCTCTCTCTCTCTCTCTCTCTCTCTCACACACACACACACACACACACACACAGCCTAGAGGGAAAGCACACATTGGGCCTGCCATTGCAGATGTCCAGGAAACGAGAGGATAAATTGCATTGGATGCTATTGACCTGGCTCCCTGACTGTGGTCAGGACCCTTCATTTTACTGGACTGGGGTCTGTTTTACACACACACCCCGGCACTAGTGAGTCTCCATGCAGTTCCAAGCAGATCTTGAGGCTCCCAATTAAGCTTGATAAAGGTAACTGTCCACTCCCTAGGTGGACAGTTAAAAAACAACAAACTTAGAAAGGCATCTTTGGGACATTTCAGTGGTGAGCCATATGATGAGGCAGGGGCTGTGTCTGGGTATGTTGTGAGGTTGTGCGGTGGGGCTACGGCATGGTGCCTTTGAGCAAGGTGTCCAGCCCTGCCTGTCTACAGGTCAGGCCCTAAGCAGGGGCCTTCGCCTTTCAACACCATCACTACCTATCTCTCCATTGGAATGATGAATGGGGTTCAGAGGATTACCTTAGAATACAAGGATCTGGGGGGGAGGGGGAAACTATAAAAGAAAATGATAAAATACTGTATTTTGCTTGTACGTTGTTGCTGTCATCCTTCAACACCAACACCATTTTACATTCTTAATGGATTGAAAAGTGTAAGACAGGGTCATCCCTTGGTATCTCTGGGATTGGTTCCAGGACCCCCATGGAGACCAAAATCCTGATGCTTAAATCTCTTCTATACAATTGCATAATATTTGCATATAACCTACTGACATTCTCCCATATACTTTAAATCATCTTTAGATTACATATAATACCTAATACAATGTAAATGCTATGTAAATAGTTGTTAATACAAGGTAACTGCTATGTAACTATTTGTCAGTGAGCAGCAAATTCAAGTTTTGCCTTTTGGAACTTTCTGAAATTTTTTTTCCCAAATATTTTCAATCTGAGGTGGGTTGAATCCACGAACCCTTGGATACAGAGGGCCAACTGTACATTGACACTTAACCAAACTGTATAATTTAAAAATCATGAAGCAGAAGCGTACCTCTTTGGAGGATGTGTCAGGAGGCTGCCTGGTTAGAAGGTGTGTCTTAAGGCCTGCTAACCATCTCAACACGGCCCTTGGGGAAAGGAGCTCCACCTTCTCCTTCACTGGTCCCAGAGTTCAACCGCTTCTGGACTCAGTAACATCCTGCAACCAGAGATAAAAATGTTACCCAAAGCACCAGAGAATGCGCGGGCCTGTAGCTGAACCATTCCTTAGTTCTGTGCACCAAGAGTCAGGAGCTATCAGCCTCCTGGCCTGCGTCCCTTCAGCTAGGTGCGCTACAGACTCCCCTTCCTGCAGCCAGGTGGTCATTAGTAAAGTCTTTTGGACAGCACCTGGTGGTATCTTAATTACAACAACCTGCAAAGGCTTAGGTCAGAGGAGAGGTCAGCTATTCAGGTCACCCTGAGCAGATGCCCCTCCCCGGAAGTACAGGTGAGGAAACATGTAGCCCCCAACATGTGAACAACTGCAGATCCCATCCCTGGCAGGGGGCAGAGTGCAAAGCAGATCTGTCACATCAGGTGTCAGCTCTCAGAAAGACATCTTTTGCCTGACCCATCTTATTGTTTTTTAAGGTTAAATCGTATTCACACAGTGGAATATTACAGATCAGTGAAAACCAAGGAACCCAAACCACATACAACAGCAGGGGTGGATCTTAGAAACACAATAGGAGTGGATGAAGCAGACCAAAGAAGACTTCATGCAGGCTGGCAGCCATTTCTCTAAAGCTCAGAAGGAAACGGGATTGTTGGGGGTGAGGGTTAACATGCATTTGTATCCAGGATACCTGCCTGATGGGAGAGGCCCGGTGTTAATGTTGTGATTCTCAGATGGGGTTCTGGTTCGCAGATATTTGTTCTGTTATACTCAGGTACCTACATATATATTATGTGAATTTTCGTGTGTATCAAATTTTAGGTGAGAAAATGTTTCCGGGTGTGGTCTCCCTGATCCTTAAGGTCATTTCCAGCTCTAAGCTATAGTTTTCCAGCCACACTGTCACGATTAGGTTTCTGTTTAGAGAGATCACTCTACTGGCTGATTATTTGGGAAAGAATTAGGAACCCAAGGGCCCGTCACTACTCTTGGGGGGCAGCATCTTAAGAGTCGACATGCCTCCTTCACCCCTACGCAGTCTCCGTCAGCCCATTGTTTCAGAGATGGTTGTGTTTTGGAGGGTGAGGAAAAGCATTTTGTTGTTGTCATGGTTGCTGTTTCTCCCTCTTCAAAGTTCTCCCAATAGAAACTTTTTCTCTACCTGGTCATGCTTGGAGGGGCTTTGAGCACCTGGCGGGTGACTGCTGTGGTTTCCCGTGGGGCTGGCTGCCTCATCTGTGGCTCAGGTGAGAAGCAGGGTAAGAGGCCGGATTGGCCGTGTCAACCTGACCGCTCTGGTTGGGCCCTCAGCCATTTTCACGCCTTCAGTGTGGTTTACTTGTGTCTCACCGAATGATTTTCATATGTTTAGGTATATCTTTAATTCCCAGTGGAACCCTTAAAATAATTTTTTTTTGTAGCAAAAAAACAGGATTTAATTACAGCGGGAACCTTTAAAATATATGTTGCAAACGATTCATGTGCAAAATTCTTAAAGAATTAAAAAAATAATTTTTTTGTCTTTTTTGGATAGAAGCCCTTTGTGTTTATAGCATTCTTTGATCTGCCACAGAGCCGGGCAGTCTTGGTAGCTGCTATTCATAGCTTGCTTGTTTCTGTAGTGTTGCTACGTTGTTAGGTGATGATCCACACTTTCCCTAAGTCTTGTTCTTTTTCTTTAGGGGAACAAATTGTGTGACTTCTAACAGGACGGTTTTGATGCATGCTTGTATATGCAGATCTCCTCACCCAGGAAAAGCAACTGCTCAGGTCCCTAGGATCAGGTTCACGCGACCATGGAAGAGACCGAGCTGAAAGTAATTAGATGCATTCAGCCCTGGCACCAGGCTGGTAGAAACGTCCACAGCTGCGGGAGGGACCCGCAAGGAGGCACCAGAGATGCTATAAATCCCCACTCTGGGGACTAGGTGTTTGCCACAATAGTGGTGACCAGATTGCTTCCTTCTGATAATGGAGATTTTATCATTTAGAGATGGCAAGTTAAGATACTTTTATTGAATGAACTTCCTGCTAAGTTTCTGAGCCATAGTTGGGTTTATGACATAATTGCTGTACATGTTGATACCATCTTTTATCATAATTGTTTTTCATTGTTTTTAATAAAGGGATAAAAATAATAGGAGACATTTTAGAAAGTGGGGTTTTTTTTTGTTCTATTATTCATGATACTAAAAATTACCCAAAATAAGATATTTTACAAAAAAGGATTTTGTTCCAAAAGTGACTAATTTAAATCAGTTTATACAATGAACTTGCTAATGATCCTCAGTCTCGAGGCGTGTAATGCTTTTATACTGTTATCATTTTTTATGAATAGAATTATACAAAAAGTTCCTATTGTGTTGTACAGTGAGTTTCTCACAACCATTCTTTATCAACAGATGGCAACCGGCACATGAAAAATAATTAAAAAATAAAATGAAAAG
Source organism: Phocoena sinus (assembly GCF_008692025.1). Classification (NCBI taxonomy): domain Eukaryota; kingdom Metazoa; phylum Chordata; class Mammalia; order Artiodactyla; family Phocoenidae; genus Phocoena; species Phocoena sinus. Next base: position 19,046,924 of record NC_045781.1, read on the forward strand.
AGACTGAGAATGAATTAAAGTGCTTCTTTGCGTTCTGATCTGCATTTTTGGTTTAGAATTTTTATGGTGAATTGCCATATTATCTGTTATATCAGTTTACAATGAGGCTCCTATCAGACATAAAACAGATTTATAATACCATTAAAATACAATATCAAAGAATGAATAAGCAATTCAATAAAATTACAATAACACAA